>NW_024082845.1:0-66068 GCF_003009895.1 Hyaena hyaena
ATGGATGTGGGGGGGAGGGGGGGATGGGCATGGAGGAGGGCACTTATGGGGATGAGCACTGAGTGTTATGTAGAAACTAATTTGACAATAAACTATTTGTAAAAAAAAAAATAAATAAAAATAAAAAATAAAAAACAAAAAACAAACAAACAAAAAAAAAGAAATGTCACTCTTGAGTTAATGTTGCTGCTTGGTAGTGGTGGGGTGGTGGCAGATACATAAGCGGAACATCTGTCACAGTCCTGAGTGTGCTGTGGCCCATTATGTGCTATGTAATACTTATACTCAACCTACACTCTACTAATTGACCATTCCCTATGAGTCTGTGAGATTCTACTTTTTGTAAGTATTTAGCAGCTCACATAGTATAACTCCTTTGGACTCTTTACCCACAGAGCAAAATCCAGGAACTTCTAGTATTGTGAATATTTATAGCTCAAAACAAACTTTCAACAAAAAAGTTGTAATATGCAAAAATTTTATAAATATTTTCAATCCATAAAAAGTGGTTTTAACTATTATTCTAATTTTGCAGGTGAGAAAATACAGCTTTAGAAGTACTGACCTTCCAAAGACCACATGGGAGGTGTATATTGAGCAGAGCACAGATTCTGAATCCTGACTTCTACCACTTTACCAAAGTAGGCTGCTTGAAACATTTTCTGGACAGTTAAATAAATACTTATTAAATAAATTTTATTTTAGCCCATTAAATATTGTTAATGTCAAGAAGGTAACTTCATATATCAGAGTATTTTATTAACCATGCTATGATATTGTAGTCTCACATGAATAAAGAAAAATCACTTGATTCACAGTGACCATGAAGAAATTACCTGCTTTATATAGGAAATATTTATGCATAGGTAAAAAGAAAACAAACCACGTACATTTATATACTTCAAATATCAAAATATATTAAAACATAGGTAATGCAAATTCCCTCACACATCTACCTATGGGCCCTATCCACATAGTTGCCCTCCCCTATGAGGGTAATTATTTCCTCCAAAAATCTCACCTACAAATTTTATGTCCTTATGCAGAAGATCTGATCCACTTCCTCCCAGAAGCTAACCACCGTAATAAATTTTAAAGGTTTTTTTTTTTGTGTTTACACACTTAAATATAACATGTGGCCTTAACTTCCCTCATTAGTACACAAAATACAGTATATGGTACAAACTGTTAGAAATCTTGTTTGGTTTTTTTCAACATAACAACATATCCTGGTAATGTTTCCATAGGGGTATGAACAGATCATCCTAATTATTTTCATGTTATTACTTTGCCTTAATGCAACATAATTTATTGAACCACATCCTATTAGTGAACATTTTCTTCAATCATTTGCTATTACAGGCCAAAGTATATCAAACTGCTAACATTCAACCACTTTTGATTCTTATAAAATGTAGCTTTCATATAGTTGAAATTAAATGAAACATTACCATAATAAATGGCTTGCAGGTTTGCAGTTTTGAAGAGAGGCAAGTAGAACTCTAGTACAAATTCCAAGAAGTGGAGGTATTAGGTCAAAGGGTATATACTTTTAATATATTTTTCCATAATCTTAATATATTTTTCAATTCACACATCATAAGAATTGTATAAATGTATGACATAAAAGCAGCTGTTTATAAGTGCCTATCCTCCCACAGTTCCTCTATCAGAGTAGTATTAAATTTTGGGAAATGTGTCAATGTAATGATTGCGATTTAATTTCCCCTTATTCTATCTCACTCTCATCTCTGTCTCTGACTTTCGCTGTCTTGCTGTCTATCTCTTCTGTTTAACAGCCATTTTCTTCATGACTTTTGGAATTTGAATCAAAGCCCCAAAGTTCTTTGCACCCCAAATTTATAAATGAATCACCTCATGTTTTCTCCTAGCACTTTTAGAGTTGATTCCCATGTTTAAATCTTTTACCTATTTGAAATATATCATATTGCACATTGAGATATTGATCAAAATTCACATTTATCAGATGTCTTCCCAGTTGTCCTAATGCCACTTACTAAATAGTCTATCTCTCCTCCAGTTGACTTCAGACACAACCTTTACCATTTATTTAATCTTCATATATATTGCCTATTTCTGAAATAGCTAGTCTTTTTCTTTGATATGTCTCTCTTTTGTACTGTCATACCAATTAAATTTTCAAAGATTTTTATTTTAATATATCTGTTAGACTAATTTTTTTCTCAGACTCCTTATCAGAATTTTCCTAGTTATCATTTTGTAAATTTCCTATGTATTCTTATTTTAAAAAATTAACACACAGTTTATGACTAGGAATAGATATACATGCTTCAAATATAAAAATCAAACAAAATACATTCATGCTGCTTCCCCTCTGTTCAGTTACTCTCCTTATCTTTACAGTAACTATTGCTGGCAGGTTTTTTTTTAACATTTCAGAAATTACGCATCTATATACAATCAAATGAATATAGTTCATCCCCTCCATTTTATAAACAGAAGTAGACCATACACTCTGCTCTCTGCCTTTTACAAGCAATCTTTATCCAAAGAGAACATCATGGAAGTGAAAAGTATATATTAATATAATCCTCATAAAAAAACTCTGAATTCTGTAATAATGAAAAAACTCAGACAAGAGGAGGTTAAGTGAATGACCCCAAATCACACAATTTTAAGCGACAAAACTGGGATTCGAATCCAGTCAGCCTGACAACGTTCATCATTGATCAACTTAAGTGTTTCTGACCATTGTTTCCTTTGTATCTTTCCCATTTCCTTGTGGAATTGTTCTCCTACTTAAACCTTATACTTAAAATAGTATAATTTTCGTATAATTTTCTTTTGTACTGAAATTCTAGTCACTAACTTCTTGTTTCTGAGCATTACTTTAACTCTTTAATGTTTTTTTGTTTTTTTTTTTTTTACTTCTAGGAGAGAGAGAGACAGCGTGAGCAGGGGAGGGTCAGAGAGAGAGGGAGTCACAGACTGAAGCAGGCTCCAGGCTCTGAGCTGGCAGTCAGCACAGAGCCCGACGCGGGGCTCGAACCCACGAACCGCGAGATCATGACCTAAGCGAAAGTCGGACGCTTAACCGACTAAGCCACCCAGGCGCCCCTAATTTAACTCTTTAAAGAAACCCAAGTAGTCTTTCCATCAAGCTTTTGCAACCTGAAAGAAGTCTGAGTCATGGTGGTGGTGGTGGTGTTTGGAGAGTGGGATGAGGAGGGGGAAGTAGGGATTGAAGGCTAGCTGGATAGTCACTGTGCAATGTGGAGAAGTGCAAATGAGCCAGTAAAGAAAGAATCAATTTATTCGGTGTTAGCTACATACACAGAAACTGGGGCTGATGCATGACAATATCTTGTACACATAAGCCTTCCAAAACCATCTCCAGGGGATCTTGAAGTAGACTTTTTTTGTTGTTGTTTCTTTTTGGCTCTTCCTATTCTAAATCTTTCTATATTTGGGTTATCTTCCTTTTTAGGATTCCTGGTGGGAGGTCTAACCCACCTCTTACCCAAATATCTGAAAGTGGTAGATTTTTATATTCACAGCCTCTCTTATGCCTAGGGAGTGTATCCTCCAATCAGATGAGTCTGCATCAGACTTTACATGTGAGCTAGGGAGTCTGCTCTGCCCCCATGCTCTTTGCACATGTCTCTGGGTAATAGGAACAGATGGTGGTAAAAGTGGCATCCGATTCTTTTATCAGAAGTGTTGAGCGTTGAGGAGTAAGCTGCAATGAATAATGTCCACCACTGGGGCATAATGCTCTCAGAGGGCCAGTCCTACTTTGTTATTTTTGCCTTTGTTTCTGATCCTGTCACCTCCGATTGGTTTTCCAGCCTCACAAACAACACTTTGAGTAACCCAAAAGGAATGTAATAAACTCCTTTCCTGCCTAAATAAGATAGAATGTAATTCTGTTGTTTGCAATAAGCATCTGACTGACACAGCACTCTCTACACAGGCAAGAGAAGTAAACATTTTCCACTCATTCATTTACTAAACTAAGTAAGTGCCTACCTTGAGGAAGATAACAAACTAGTTGCCAAGGCTACAAAGATATCAAACTGTAATCTCTGTCTTATACTTAAGAACCTCATACCTCATCTGGCATCTTGGGTGAGATACCATAAACCCCACTAAATCAGTTTTCCATGATATCTGAGATTCTTACCACTCTAACAGTGATTCTTGATTAAGGTGTTACACATCTAAGTGCCTTTAGTGACTAGTATTGCTCTGGAAATACTAGTTTATTTATATTATACAGATTATATCTATGTTATATGTATTTTATATTATATGTATACTATATTATATGTATATATTACTCATGGCATTTAAACTCTACTGATAGAGACTAGTTTGGTGGATCCATCATTGCCTTGGGAACTAGAATGAAGAAAAACTGAATATATATTAATTGGAGAGAAACAATCCACAACACCTACCTCCCAAAACTGCTCACATTTCTCCCCACTGCTTGTCTTACCTACATCCATCCCAGGCAAGGGAGCCTGTTACTGCATATTTTCACAAATACCAGGGGACAACCTGGGGAACAAAGTATTTTCTGCTTGTCCTTCTCTCACTCTTGTAAATTTTACTTTGGTTTGAGTAGTTACACCTTTGTTGGGCAAGTTGGATCCATAGTGATTTTACTGAGATCTTATTCCTAGCCTCTTCTAAAAATGCTGACTGTACTCATTTGCACTTAGCCTCCCATCCACCCTGAAAAGTGTTATAGCTTAGAAGTTAAAGTATTTTGATAAAAGTGTATTCAAATGACAAGAGGATAGGAAAGTGCTTTACAGAAGACATATCACATTATCACAAAACATGCTGGAGTTGTCCCTTCCTGCAGCCCAATTGGCAAAAAAAATTTTCTTGTGTTATATCTGTGTTATATAAAACTTATTCCTGTGAGTAATAGAAAATGTATTGAGCTATTCTGAGAATATTTAGTGTCTTATGGAATGCAAGGACTGGGACACAGCTGAACCTTAAACTTGAAAAATGGGCTGAAATCAGGCTTAAGAGATCACGAGGACTCTCCCCCCACCATTTCTCTCTGGTTCTCTCCACAATGTGTTGTATTCTTCCACTGGCTTTGGCAGGTTTTTCTAATTCATAAGATACCTGGAATAAAATGTTCACTGACCACAGCTTCCAACTATCTACTTCTTGCTCAAAAGAGATTCAAAAAGAGATGGAATATATTAATCTGTATTATATGTTCTCGAAAAAGAAATCTATTTAGTCCAATATGAACATACTGACTACCTTGGAAATCATTTAATTTTGTCTTGGTGCAGACTCATGCTGACCACTATCACATCTACAGTTCTTCATTACATAGTGGTTTCCCACACTGACCATCACTGTTTGGATACTACAGTATCTCTTCTGAGAAACTTTTTTAAGCATGACACCCCTTGAGCTGAATAATGTACCCCTTCAAATGTTTCCCACAGTACCCTGTACATCTTTGTTTGTTTTATGATACAAAGGAAGGAGGTCAGAGAAAGTTTCTAAAGCAGGATTGTGGAAGGAGCAGAGAAAGGATGGCCATATAGGCAAATAAATCTGGTGAGCACCATACTATACAATGACATACTTGAACAAAGTGGGTTTTTTGTTTGTTTTCGTTTTTGTTTTTTTTCTTCAAAGGGTACAAAAATATTAATGAATCAAAATGCTTCCAACACTAGAGTAAGAAAAAATATTTTCATATATTTTAAAAATATGTACTAAAGGTAAATTTTACATGTACACACACGCACACACACTCATAAACACATAGATCCCCCAAAGTATAAATTTAGCAAGTGGCCTTAGAATGTAACTTAAAAAAATATATATATACATATATATCATTGGGTTGTGTGTAACATAAATGTTGTAAACATAAATGCTGTGCTGAAGCAAAAAAACCTCTGCTAATGGTTAGACTTTTCACCAACTGCTAAGAGTCTTATCCGTCACAATACAGTTTTAGGGCTTTGAGACTAAAACAAAACATAAGTATTATCTTATATTCTCTCCTACTCATCTGCACTCATATTTGTAAAAACAGATCCAGTAAGGCTGCTCAATTAGAAAATTTCATTATGTTTTACACTTAAAATCCCTTAGTTCTTTGTATCCTGGAAAAAAAAAATGTTGGTAACATACTTATGAGAGTACAGACAGTGAGCAGATAAGAAACAAATAATTATAATTTATTATGTTAAGCTTTGTTTTAGAGCTAAGTACAAAGTATCAGATATCTTGGTGGATAATGTTCTCTCTCCATGCTTTAACCCCACACTCAGTAATGTACCATATCTGCCTAAACCTTTCTACTTATCTCATATATTGTACCATCTTAATATTTCTCAAAAATGCTCCCTCCCCACCTTCATTTGTTCTAATCTCAATTTGAGTAAACTTTTAAAGCTTCTCCTGCTCCCACACCTGATCCTACAAACTGTCTTCCAGATACATACCAAGAAATATCAAGGATGAATTCCTCTCATTAAGTCTAACAATGGCTCCCCACTGAATTTCCAACAGAACATGAACTTTTTATCATAATGGATGTGAAATGGCTTCTACCTGCATCTCCAATTTCCTTCTTATCATGTTCCAACACTGAACTGTATGTTGAGTTCTTTTCCTGAACAGCCTGTATTCTTAGATGTCTTTGCATATCAAATCTTCCCTGGGCCCCAAATACGAGAAGTACCTATTCCCCATAATGCAAGTTGCTGGATTCCTATTCAATGAAGAGGTAAGTGAAGTTAGTTCAGAGCTGAACCTGATTTGGCTTTAAATCTAAGCCATATGCCATGTTCTGACTTTACTGGTCATAATGATAATAGTTCAGTCTCTGCTTGACTCATAGTTATTTCTCAATTGATTTAGAATCTGGAGAGAACAGAGATGTGAATAATTAGTCCTATCAGAGACCCTCAAAGTAATATGAAGGTTAATAGTTAAAATTGCACTTAAACCAACCTTTATAGGAACCTTTTCAGTAGGAAAATGTAACTAGAAAAAACGCTGATAATAAAGTTATTTAAAAGTTCGTCTTCAATATCTAGTTATAGATTTGTAATTTGTGTTTAAAAATAACTGAACTCCCTACTAACAGAAGCATAGATTTGAAAATTTACAACTCTTTAGATGCTGTTGGAAGAAATTAAAGAGACCTTATTATTCACTACAGTCAATACATAACTTCTACAGCTTTGATTTAAAGAGTTAATTTATCTTTACTGAGGAAAATTATCAATACAAAATCTAAAATTAATTGAATGTTGAGTTAGAGGAGACTTGAGCAAAATATTTTAAAATAACCATTCCCTTGAACAGTGAACTCTATGTAACCTTTACTAGAGCCATATGATGTTAAAAAAATTAAGTGAGTAGAAAATTAAAAGGAAAATGTTCTACCATTTTTCTTCGGTCTCGCTGACACCATTGCCCTCTATTTATCTGCAACGAAGAGGTACTTAGTACTTCCAATAAATATGAAGTAAAATCATTTTAGGGCTAACTTTGCAGTAGCAGAATCAAAGGAATTCTAACTGCTAGATAAATATGAGGCAGCTCTCTGCAGTGGAAAGAGAAGTTGCAAGAGAGAAGACCTGGATTCTAGATAACCTATGTTAAGTTACTTATCTCTCTAAGCCTCAATTTCTTTACTTATAAAATGGGGATAATGATAATACAACAATTTCACAGGGTTATATAAGGATTTGAATGAGAATTATATATGGCTCATATATGTAAAATGCTTACTAGAGCATCTAGCATATAATTAATAAATAGTAATAATAGCAAACACTTATAAAACACTTGATACTTCCAGGCACTGTCCAAATGTTCTACATACATTGTTCATTTAATCCCTTATGAGGTATGTATTAAATATTAGTTGATACTATTGCTTCCATTACTAAGATTTCTAAAATGTTTATATGCTCTTGTGCCCCATTTACACATTATTCTTTTGCACTGCCATCCCCATTTATTTTGAAGGCACTTCAAGGACCAGAGTCATGTTTTTCATTACATTCCATAGCTCCCAGGATCTCATTGTTGAATAAGACAGCAGTTGAAACAGCCAACAAAACAAAGAATGTGGTAGGGCAAAGGCATAGCTCAGAAATCTAAAGACAAACGATGGGTGAGTTGTTCTGCATAAGCAACGACCATTCTTGGTGATGCCATTGCTCAAGTTTGCTCCTGGCATCTGGTAGTTATGATATAGATAGTGACTACTTGAATGAATGAGGAGCACGAACAAGTGTCATATATAGATTCTTTCGGTCACAGACTTGAAGCAGAAACAAAACAATAGTGAACTCCATATAGAACACAGAGCATATGGATTACTCAGAGCTAGATTGTGGCTAGCAGACGCACAGCCACTGGGCTCCGGAATATACATGCTCTCCAATATGCAAATAGAAAAACTAGATTTGCCCATGAACAATTTATTCTTGGACAGGTTCACAGACAGCACAATGAGAACTATCTTTAGGGCCACATACATCACAACAAATATTGTTTTCAAAGGCACCAGCAAACGAATTTCCTTCCTTCATTACTGTCCTCAAGGAGCCCACAGGCTGAGGGAACAAATGGAATATGAAAACACAGCACTGCAGCTCACGGAGAAAGGGAATGTGATTCAGAACAGGGTCAAGGATGGCTTCACAGGGAGAACAAGCCTGAGCTGAGTCTTGAAGGTAGAAAAGAAAACAGTCAAGTGAAAACAGAAGGAAAGACATTCCATACAGAAAGAGCAGGTAGTTACCTCAGCTGGTTCAAGGTGAATGGAGAGGCTGTGGGTAAGAGAAGGTTGGAGTGAGAAATGGGAGGGCAAGACAGGAGTAGATAATGAAGAAGCTGTTGTGTCACATTTAGATTTTTAGCTTTAGTTGCATAAGAAATAGGGCTTGTTGAGGTGTTTTAAGCAGAGCCACAATCTAATCAGGTTTTCTAGGTATAAAATAAAATCTGTGTTAACTATTTGAAAGCTTAGGATATAATACATAAAATAAAATGATAGCAGCTTTTAAAACTTTATCTTCACCATTCATGAATGTGAGGCTCATTAGTTTTTTAAAAATATGCCTAAAAATGCAACTCTGTATTCGTGAACATGGGTAAATAACACACCTGCAGTGGTCATTACATTCTCAGTGTTGGTGCTATTGCAAATAGTAATGAGATAAATGGAGATAAATCACAAGAATGAATGCAGAACGCTCAGTATTGGAAGCCTTCAATCTTGCAAAAGGAGAGGATGAGTAGAAGGAAGTGACTCTGTAGACAGATGAAAAGCTGCTTCAACACTTGTTCAAAAATAATATGAATTTGTTTAACTGTTTTGTTCAGCATGATTCATATTCCTTTAGAAATCATCTCTAACTAAAGGTAATACCTAAGAGAGGATCCAAGAAAGTTGCTTTCAATAAAGTGCTAACTAAAACTATGCAGCCCATAGGATGTTAGAGAAAATATTTAGACAACATAGAAAAATATTTACCTGTACTATTTAATGACAAGAAATGTATTTGGTGCTTTGTACAAATGAAGTATGATAATGAAAGGAAAAAAATCTGGATGGACTATGAACAATAGATGATTAGGACTATAGGTGCTTTTTGTTCTTTTTGCTTACCATATTTTTAGAATATTCTACAATAGACATTCCATTTCCTGGGGAGACAAAAATTAAACATTTATTTAGATTAAGAAATTTGTAACAAAGAGCCTATGAAATCAAAGAGCTATAAAAAGAGTATATTTCTATCAAGAAAACATTAAAAACATAGTGCCTGTATGATTCAATAAACTTTGTAAATTTTAAAATATTTCCCTTTTTAAAAATGCACTGGTGTCTTACATTCAAAGACAATTTATACTTAGGCCAGTATTATTTTTCATTATTTTTACCTCTTACTGCTTTACTGCTTTGGAGTAAACGCTCTTATAATCCTTGTTATAATATCTTTCAACTCACAGTATTGAATAACTTAAAAAAATAAATGTAATAACTGAAAAAAGAAAACACCACAAGAAAATAGCCACAAAAATACAAATGAGCTCAAAGAATGTACAATAAGCAAATCCAAAAGTATTTTTAATTTAAATTTTAAAAAAGCTCATTTTATCGATAATTTGGTTTAATTTTAATTCTTTAAATGCACAGAGTAAAGCTGCAAAATGTGTTCTAACTACATCTTCTGATATGAGAACTATATACGCATGAGCTAAGTGTACTTTGCATATATTCAGGTAATGTTTCTGAGCATATTACACCTACATATGCTATGCAAAAATGTTGCAGAAGATTAAATTATCCTAGCCACATTTGGGAAGCGACAGTATGTCTGTCATTGCATGTAAACATATGCAGATTTATGCAAAAGATTCTCAAATATGTGTACCTAAAGTCCCAAACTCCCCACAGACATGCAAAGCCAGAAGGTTTTGTTTATTTTCAAATTATTGGAAAACCTATAAATGGGACTAAAGAAATAGATACGCTTATGTTGTATGTTCAAATTTGGGGCATCTGTGTGTGTGCATGCGTGTGTGTTTTCCTTCATTTCTTTGTTAAGTCATTTGGCCAAGATTTTAAATTCATCTGCAGTAATCTTTACGGTAGACTTAATGCAAGCACAAAATTTCCATTTGCTTCAGAAAGTCCTCCCAGAGTTAGGGGAGAGAGTTCATGCACCATTTTACATAATGAATCCAATTTTTTTCAGCACCTAAGACCCTTCCTTGTTTGTTAGCCTTTCAAAGGGGTGCATTAACTCTTTCAGATTACTGCAATGGAATATGAAATATTGCTAAAGTGGTTTGCCAGGGTGAAGTCACTTACCAGAATGGGTCATTTATCACAGCACAATGAGTTAACCTCTGTTTTGGTAAATCAGGTAGAAATCACAACAGTGGCTCTGATGGTGTTAGGAATAACGTAGTATCAGTAATAAGAAGTAAACAATAATAGGAATATTTTCTAAAGGAGTTATATTAGATTTTATTTTATTTATTTATTTTTATTTCTGAGAGAGAGAGAGAGACAGAGAGAGACAGCGTGAGCAGGGGAGGTTCAGAGAGAGAGGGAGACAAAGAATGTGAAGCAGGCTCCAGACTCTGAGCTAGCTGTCAGCACAGAGCCTGACACGGGGCTCGAACCCATGAACCCTGAGATCATGACCTGAGCTGAAGTCCGACGCTTAACCAACTGAACTATCCAGGCGACCCCATACTGGATTTTAAACAGTAGACAGTTTCTGTAAAGCTTCTGTAAATTGAATTCGCTTTTACCAAGGGAGTTTTTAAAAGATCTATGTACTATTTTAAAATATGGACTCCAAATTCTTAACCTCTTTTCCAATTAAGAGATAGGTTATGTGTTTCTTCTTTTTGAATGTGGGCTCTATGAATGCTTGACTAGTAAAATAAGGACTAAATAACACTGTTCCTGATTCTGAATTCATGCCTCAGTAAACTGGCAACATTCCCCTTCCAGAGTCTGTTGGGATGCTCACTTTTGGGACCCTGTCACCATGCCCAGAGCAAGCCAGGCTGCCTATGGAAAGAATCAGGTGAAGATGAACTAAAGTCCTTGACCCTTAGTTTCAGCCGAGCTCTTAGGCAACAGACAGAGCCACTTTACCAGCTGTCAGAGTGAGCCCTATTGGAAGTGGATTGCTCAGCCTTGTGGAACAGAGAGCTGCATTACCTCACTAAACCCTGCCAAAATTGCAGATTCATAAACTAACCAATTATAGATTGAAGTCACGAGGTCTGGAGGTTCTTTGTCATGCCACAATAATAAACCAGAACAGGATATTTTTGTTGTACAGTGACCTTCCCTTCGTGTGCACGTGTGTGTGCACGTGCACATGTGTATGCATGTTAAATACATTTAGATCTGATCACATTGTGGCTTTTTGGGGTAACGCATACTTACAAAAAGGTGGTTCCTACTTAAGGAATCTGAGACTTATTGTTGTCATATCTAGTAATGGTTCTGAACTACATGGATGTATGGAAATAGGTTCTAGCATAAAAGATACAAAGGCCAAGGAAGAAAGTGTGTTCAAGAACTTTAGAGTTACTGTAATATTTACTGAGCTGAAGGCACTTCTCTTGATTAGTCAAACATATTAACTTTATCATGAGTTGTTATTATTTTCCTCCTTTCCAAATGAGAAAATAAGAAACTGTGTTTCTGGTCACAATATTGAACAAACTTTTGTTTGATTATATAGGTTTACTAAATGTATTACTCGTACACATCAGAGCAGAGGTACCTCAAAGTTGTTTTTCACTGTGTTGAACTTTCCTTTCATGGAGGACGTGTAGTTGAATTCAAATTAGAATTATCTTCCTGTAAATACCTCCCTACCAGTCTCAATAGGATGTTGAGAGTTAACAGTAGTTAAACTCAAGTTTGCAAACACCTGACAAGATTCTAGGTGGATGCTGGTACAGAGTGAGTCAGGGCTACCTTCAAAAATATTTTCCTAGGAGCTAAGGCCAGATGCCTGCAATTTCCCTCTTGGAAAGAAGGGACAAATTAAACAGTTGTGTCATTAAGTCCTTAATGTGAATTGGTTTCTTTTATCAGTTCCCATTACGTGTAACAAACAGCTAGCTCAGTTTGTTTGCATAGCAAGGAAGGAAGCAATGTAGAGCTACTCTCCTCAGAAAGGCAGGTGTTTCGCTGAGGATGAGACAAAGTTATTGAAGTCCAATGGCACAGTTTTGCCTGTCTGACCTTGTTGCTGTAAAGCTGAGTCAAAGAAAATATATACTCGTGTTCAACAGGATTTTTATCTTCTAGTCTTTGTTGGTGGCATTATACACTCAGGGAAGCTTATTCAGATTTTTATCCCACTGGGGAACACTTAGCACCATACTGTATCAGTGTCCTCCTAGCCTCTGAGAGTGAATAAGTATCTCCGTACTGACTTACTACCAGAAAGTGATTCAAGCAAGGGATATCAGGTTATGACTCTTAAGGTTCCTTAAAACTCTCATTACTATTTAAAAGTGAAGTTTGCATGGTTATATGATCAGACTCTTAAGATAAAGACTGTTTTCTGTTCCAACAGTTGCTTTATCAGCCATTGGCCCATGCTGTCTTAAAAATACACACGGTTGGTAGCCATTGTCCTGCTCCAATTTGAGTTAGTGTCAGGGTAATTCTGCAGTCCCTAATGATCAATGTTCTACAGTTTTTATAGGCATCTCTCCTCTGCATAAATATTTCCTGATTTGCCTCCCTGTTCTGCCCTGGAGGTCTATAACCATTTCGTAAAATGGCTTTAAAAAGGAAAGTGTTTCTTTCACCTCTATTAAGATGTCTCTGCGGCAGTAGATAGGAGGCAGGAGCTGTTTCTGTCATCATTATTTCCTTCAATCTGTTACGCACACATACATGTCCATACTCCATAGAGTCCCTCCTGTTTATTAACAGCCTCTAGATAATCCAGAATGAAATGGACTTTTATTTGCCAAAGAAAAGAGGTATAAAAACTGTGTTCTAATTAGATGATGATGTATCAAATACTTGCCACTCTGCCTTTTCATGGGGGTTTGTTCTCTACTTTTCAGTGTATTCATATATTTTCATTTATTTTTATCTTGACATGACAATAATCTCCTAGCCTTCATTTTCTTTGTACTTGCTTTCTTTTACTAGTTGATGCTATTGTTGGGTAAATGTCACTTTAAGACTTTTGAAGGAACTTCAAAAAAGATGTCCCCACACGAGCCAACCAATTGACAATAGAAGTCTTCCTTTAGAGGGGCGCCTGTGTCTGACTCAGCTGGTTGAGCATCTGACTTTAGCTCAGTTCATGATCTCACTGCTTGTGAGTTCGAGCCCAGGATAGGGCTCTGTGCCAACAGCTCAGAGCCTGGAGCCTGCTTCAGATTCTGTCTCTGTCTCACTCTGCCCCTCCCCTACTCACATTTTTCTCTCCTCTCTCTCTCTCTGCCATATATAAATAAACATTAAAAAAAATTTTTTTAAATCTTTCTTTATAAGTAAACTTATTTTACAATTTTTAAAAAGTTTTAGATTATTTAACATATTGACAGCCACATAATTCAGGCTGCATGGCCATATTCTATTGCCTGTTACGTATAGTAGGTGCTGAAAAAGTGAAACCTAGTTTTAGTTGAGGAAGGGAAATAAGAGAAGAAAGGAAAAGAAGAATAGCATTGTTAGCCTTAATATCACCAGTAGTATCCTTAGTCCTTTACATACATTGTTCCCCTGATTACCCAAAACAGTATTCTAAGATAGAAATTGATTTTTCCATTTTGAAGATGAAGAAACTGAAATTTAACAAAGCTAAACCTGTCCGAGTAAACAGCTGATAAATTTCAGATCGCAATTTCATTCCTGATTTCTCAATGCCACCTCAGGTTTTACGATAATGCCATTACAAATGGCTAATCTGAAATAAGAAAGAATAAGCAAACATTGCAGAATTTTAAGTTAGGAATTCAAAGTTTTAATAGCATGGGCCAAACATTCTACAGTTTAGAAATATGGCAAATGATTAAGATAAGATCCTAGGCTTGGGAAAATGTGGAGACTTTTGCTAAAACGGGTAAGTTAGGAAAAGGAACAATCAAACAAGAAACAAATAAGGAGCATTAAAAACTGAAAGGTCAGGTTGTGGACCCCCTTCCTGATAATGCTACAATTGTTACATACTGCATGGTGATTATCTACTGCCTTCTTCCAAATGTTTTCAAATCTAGGAATTTGGGCATCTTTTTTGAGAGAGTATCACACCTTTTTTAAAAAGTTGTAATTCAATTGGAAAAAGGTTTTTCTTGAAATTAGAAATGCAGACTTCATTAAACAGAGTCTTGTATTTTTCAAAAAGAGGAACTTTTAAGATATATTTTGGAGGAGTGTCAATCTTTCATATTTTAGCTTTAAAGTAGGATCAATAAAAGGTCATTTCAAAACCAATTAAGTTCCTAGGCTGGTCATTTCTTTAATTTTTTTTTTGACAGGTCAGGTAAAAGGTCAATAAGATCATATTAAAAACAAACCAAAACCAGGAGCACTTGTGTGGTTCAGTCAGTTGAGCATCGGACTTTGGCTCAGGTCACGATCTCAGAGTTTGTGAGTTCGAGCCCTGCATCAGGCTGGTTGCTGTCATCACAGAGCCAGCTTTGGATCCTCTATTCCTCTCTCTCTCTCTCTCTCTCTCTCTCTCTCTATCCCTCTCCTCCTTGCACTCTTTCAAAAATAAATAAAACATTAAAAGAAATGAAACACTTTGTACTTAAAAATGAGAAAGGCATATCTAAGAGGTAACATTCTCCTTGTTTGCTAAGGAATATTACATCTACCATAGGTCCCCAATTTGAACTAGGCTTTGAAAAATCTAAGATGGTTTTTAAGAGTTTGGGGAATGAGATGGGCCTTTAAGCAGAGGCTAGAAGAAACAATTTTATTAAGTCATTTTTTCTAAAGAATGAGTTAATAATTGTTGCCAAGAAGAAAAGAAAGAACTCTTGACGTGGTATACAGTTGTTCCCCGATTCCAATGAATAAAAATAAAACAAAGGATGAGTTTGCAGAGGAGCAGGAAGAATTCCTGGCTATGAGAACAAACTTCCAGACTATTAGAATGTAGGATGCTATATTCCTTTAGAAACCCAGAGGTCTCTGGTGTGCTACATGATAAATATGAAGAAGTATTAAATATTTAAACAACTCCCCCAAGAGCTAAATGGTTAATAAAATGAATGAATAAGAATAAAGTATTGCTTTGTCAGAATAGATGCTTTTACCACATGTGTATGCCAGTGGTCCTCTGAAAAGATGGAACTTATATAATTTCCTAAGCAACTAGTCGCATTTGAAATAACTTTTAACTTCAAAAGGTCCCTAAAAGTGATAATTCTTCTTTTTCAAAGTGTCTAAATAATTATTTATTTGCTGCTTTAATTCTGATTAATAGGTTAGACCTATCCCTTAATTGATTTTCCACTTATAACTTCCTTATAGTTTTTCATGCCTGTCAGAAGTTTGTTGCTGGAACTTCATCTCTCCCCTTCATATAATTTCTCAATCCTACACATCACTTTGAACTCTCCTTGCAATAAAATTTCCCAGAATGAAACATCCTCGAACTTAGGCTGCCCCATGTCAAAGTGACATTGGCATTACTATAGATTCAACAATGAAATTTCATTTTCAAAAATGATCCTCGAGCCTCTTATCCAGATTCAGGTCCTGGTAGTAGCCAAAATATACTGATGCTACTGTTTCTTTGCCACCCATTCACTTCAATTTCAGGACTCCAGGTACCCTGTGTAGGTAACAATCGATTCTACTTTATTGCCCTTGTGACACTTGCTCTGCAAAAGCCCAAGAGGTCCATCACAAATGTACAATTCTCAGGGAGCTAATACACCCACAACTGAAATGACCTTCACAAGGTCACATAGCTTCTTGCTGGACAAATGCATAATGTATACCTGTCTGGATTCATTCAACATATCTTTCAGATAGTGGCTCTCTTCTACTTGTTTTACTTCTTTACTCAGGGTTTACTCTCCATGGTGGCAGCAAGGTACTAAGAAAACATCACGCTACTACTGCTTTTACGTCAAGCTGTTTCACAAAACCAACAGAGGAATGAGTCAAATGAGTTGTACTGTCCTCTAGGCAAGGGGCTTCTTTCATGAAAACAAAAGAGAAAGGTGGAATCAAGAAGAGGTAGAGTAATGTGGTTTCCTTACACTAATTACAAGAGATTCTACAGGAGTCAAAGCAAGACTAAGGAACCAGGAAACACCCAGGATTGCAAATTCGAAGCAATATATTTTATTTACAACCAAGGTCACTTCCTTATGTTCTTCAAAACCACTCATAATTTCTTCTCAAAAGGTTATTCCAAGGTGAAGCTAGTATAATGTCTTAGCACTAGACACTTTATTACAATTTACTTCACTTGAAGGAAGCATTTTCATCTTAATATCATGGTCATGAGGTTGGGGTCTTTAGCCAAACTAACTCTGAACTGTACCTGCACAATTCACTCTGTTTTTCCCTCAACGGATCTCTCTCATTTGATCAAACACCAGTTGTGTTCTTGGTTCACATTGTTCTTGAGTTGTAAGAAACTAATCACTCTGGCTTTCTTCTTCTCCGTCTTCTTCTTTTATCCTCTTCTTCACAATTTCTGATTCTTTATAATATCTTACTGACCAGCATACATTTTCCTACATCCACTAATATAATACATTAAATTTCTACTAATATAACATTCATTTTGTATGGTTATGACTTCCCCTAATACATCCTCTCCTACTCTGCATCACATTCATTTCCTTCTCATCAACACCAACCAACACTTGATTTTGTCCCAGGCACTATACATAGTCAAGGACATTAAGGATTAAAAAAGAAAATAGGTAGTTTTACCATCAAGACTATTCTAGAAAAGATAGAGGGATAATAAACATATAAAAAAGGTCTAAGTACTTATAAAATTCAAATTTGGATTGCTATAAAGGAAACTGAATAGGTGAATTTTAAAATAAAATTGGAAGTATGAAGGGAATAAGCCATACAATAAGCTGATCCCAGGTTACACAGAACATTGTTGGGCCAAAGTAAGAGAAAATAAAAATTAAATATTATATTAATAAAATGATAATAGTAAAATGAATTAGAATTAGATAGCATGAGGTGTGCTGAAAATTAAAAATATAACATTGAGATTTAAAAAAAGCAGGGTATGGAAGAAAAAGTCAAGGACAAGTCCCAGAAATCAGAACAAAAAGATATATATTAATAATCAAACAATAATTTTTAAAACAATTTAAAGGCTATTCAAGATTTTCATTATATTAGTAATAAAAATTAAATAAAATGAGACTAACAAAAACAGATGGAAGGAAATTATCAAAGAAATAATAATAATAATTCCTATAAATGATAAGCATGTGCCTCTACATATAAAAAGCTGACAGAGGGTCTTGTACAATAAAATAGAAAAATTCTACATCAAAGAATACCATCTTGAATTTTCCTCACATCAAGGATAAAAGAAATTTTCTATAGCAACAGCTAGAAAACCATGGACTTAAGCCATCACAATTGAGCAAGTACATGACTTTCAATTTAGAATTATTCATTTAACTCATTTATCAATTAACGGGGGTGAGGATAGGTAAAATAAATTCTTGTTTAGATGCGTAAAGATTCAAGAAATATATAACCCATTTTTCCTTTCATGGAACTACTAGGAGATGTGTTCTAGATAAACAAAGGAATAAATAAACCAAGAAACAGTGAATACATTTTCTAAGAGGGGAAGAAAAGGAAATCTCCAAGAGACAGGAAGTACACAAAGATAGAGTAGCCCAAAAAACAAATGGCCCAGGATGGCACAATAGGATGAAAGATGGTCTTAAGGATAAAATGGAAACAATAAAATCGCTAATGGAATAGCAGTTTTGGAAAATAATACTGTTGGTAGACTGACAATGAAAAAATAGATACATAGAAAACTAAGGAAACATTTGAAAATGAGGCAAATATTAATCAGGGAAAATAAATGATGTAAGTGATAAAGTATACATTTTACACAGCTTTGCTTAGCAGTGGATCATATTTACATTGTCACATCATACAAAGACTCACAATTAATTTAACCAGAAAATTTGACTGAAATCAAAATTTTAAAGGGATTTCAAAAGGGTGGTGTGAAAGAAAGTAAAACCCTGATCTTCCATAAGAGGAAATCATTAAATGATGATTAAAATGGATGCACAAGAAATAGCATTATATGCATATGATTTTATACAGTAGAGATAAATAACCAAAGATAAGACTAAAAGAGTAAAGTCAGAACTCCTAGGGAGTAACTTTAAGGCCGGGGGTGCTGGTGGGGGGCAGAGAATAATAGAGAGGTGCAACTTATTTTAACATAAACTTTTAGTACAATTTGACTTTTTAAAAAGTGGCCATTTTGTTGATTAAAATAAAAACTGATAAACTATTAATATGACAAAAGTAATCAAAGTATATGTATTATAACATAAACTTTTAAAACTCAGAAAGATGTAAAAAGTACTATAAACCCCACAACTAAACATAATGATTATTTATTCCCATAAAATATTTTCATATGTGTTTGAACATAACTAGTAACATACTTCATATGGAAAACATTTATACATACCAATTATCTCCCACCCAATGTACTAATAAATAGTGCTGTGATATTTATTAGTACACCTAATGTACTAATAAATAGTGCTGTGGTATCCTCCAAAATAGTGTTGTGATATTTAATACAGGTAATATAATGTCTCTACTCCAATTTTAATACTATGAACTCAAGCATTTAAGTTTATTGAGAATGCAAATGTGCATGTATATATACACAGGTATTCAAAATACATAGGAATAACAAGTGAAGGAGAGATGTCCCTGTTCTAAATTGAGTTAACAGTCCATTCTGTTGCATTTCTCTGAGAGAAAAGTGTTTCTGGCAGAGGGACAAGTGAGATAAAAAAGCTGAGCAAACTGAAACATTTGAGAAACAATCAAGGGGCTGATGTAGGTGGGGCAGAGACCGAGGGAAAGTGGAGTTGGTGGTGAAGTCAGAAAAGTAATGCCTTCTTTTGTCACAGTGAAAGGACCTTGGCTTTTTTTTTTTTTTTTTTGGATTGACTTGGGACATCATCACAGTTTTGAGGTGGAGAATGACAGGGTCAGATTTACACTTCATCAGTTTCAACCTGGTTGTTTTATCGGGTTCAGTATTCCAAGTCAAAGGTAGTAAGAGCTTCAGCCAGAGTATTAAAGGTAGAAAGGTAAGAAGTGGTCATTTTCTGGATATGTTAATGGAAGGCAGAAAAGTCAGCATTCTCTGCACATTAAAAGGCAGTATCTTTTACCTTTCTCTTATCTCCAGATCATCAGATTGTAAAACATGATGAAACTAACTTCCAAGACAGTTCCAAACCAAAATTCAGGGTTCCAGATATTTTTTATGCTTTTCCCTGTCATTGAGGTTCTATGTGATGAGTCTTATATGTTAGTTGTTAGTTCTACCCTTCCCCCCAAACACATAGCCAGCATAACAATGAAAAAAGCTATTCAACATCATAAAACTGTGAAGACATTAACTCACACCTAACATCCATGGCAGCCTAATGACACAGAAAAGATCTGGCAGGGATCCTCAGAGGATTGCTAATTGATATGAACACAAGCTTCTGATTAGGAACATTATGTTATTTAGTTTTATACACAATTATCTGCATTTCTGGTTTGTTAAAGCCTTTGAAAATATAAATTATGGTGAAAACCTATTGATTCTCAGAGGTTATATATAAAACTTCGACTTTAAAAATGGGAGGCTATTTCTCTATATCTATGCCTGGCCACCCCTCTACTCCTTGAATTGTGGTAAGTAATTGGATCTTCCAGGGATACGTAATAAAAGCATCTGTGTTTGAAGCATCCCAGGGAGGTTGTGTTGAGTTACATTAGATAAACAAGGCATAAGCAGGCTTTCTGTGACATTTTTCTGTGGCTTCTCATAACAATCAGTGCAGTGCACAACTAAGATGGAAAACAGTGTTCTGGAACTTGGTTGGATTCAAAAAGGACAAAGCTCTTCAGATTTCAAAACAATTATATGTGCATGCTCTATGCATCCCACTTTTTTAGATGAAGAGAGATAGAGACTGAATAATATAAGCAGGATCACACAGGACATGAATGGACGGCACTACATGGAAAATATTGGGATAGTTATTTCAGCTCTATACATTTTCAGGGCTTTTTTCTTCTATAAAATAGAGAACTTAGTGGTATCTACCCAAGAGTTGAGCTGTGAGGATGAAATGAGTAAAAATGTGTAACACACTTAATATAGTCCCTGGGCATACCGTCGCAGAGTAACCATTAATATTCTGATTAAGAACTTCATTGTACTGAACTGAGAATAAGAAACCCTCTTTGTTATACTGATTTCAGTTTGATTCTGCACATAGTTTCCTTCTGCTGGAGAAAAGTAATGTTTTAAAGTCAGAAAATAAGGCAATACATGGCAAAGTGCTTGGTGGATGATGTGTGCCCTGGAGGTGCTGAGGTTTGTTGTATTATAAATAATACTGTTCACGTTATCCCTCCTGAGTTTCTGCAGCATGGTAAAGGTAATAATGTGTAACTGATGGAATTTCAAATAAAGCATTATTAAAATATTTGTTCAGTGACCTTTCTGCTCTTTACCTTTTGTCTTCTTGTGGCCGTTAACATTCTGGTACAATCTCCATCAATCTTATACATTTCTTTCAGTTCTACTCATGATGTCCCTTAATTGGTTTAAGACATCTATTTATTTTCTTTTTGGGACTGAGAAAAGATATGCGATGGTACTTGTTAAGAAGTTTATATTCTAAGTTAGGAGGTCCAGGTCTGAAGAAAGACCTTAAAAAGGGAATAAAACATCAGTCAGCTCATGGTGCATGAATTATAATAAGTACTTTGGAGGACCTTTTGTGTTCCACAGCCTCGCAGGGTACCAGATGGTAAAATCCTTCCTTGGTACTAAAGGATGCTTTTGCCTGTGTGGGGTGCTAAATCTGTCAGTGGTATTTTATTCCTGACAATCGAGAATGCTGAGATAGTCTATAAACCTATTTACATATTTACGATATTCTCAGGATATAATTCACAGATTGGAAAAATTTAGATAAAAACAGCAAAGGAGGGCAGAAACAAGAAAGCATAATTTTTCAGGAAAAAATGCTTAAAAGAACAAGAAAAAATATCTTCTCATGATCCATGGATTAAGGATGACTCAGAACATCCTGATGAGAACAGTCTGTTTCTACAAGGCATAAAATTCAAGGTGGCTCAGAGAACTGAAATCTTGCTTTGTCAGGATCTATGTCAGGGAACAATGGTTGGGGTAAGTAGGTACCTGTTAAGTTTATCAGGGACATGAATATTCCAGAGTCTAGGTTTATGATGTAAAGAATCAGATTCATTAAGAGCCATCTAGGCAAAGAATACTTTCTTTAGAATACCATTAGAATTATAAAATTAAGAAAAACAGTTCTAGAAGTTTCAGTTTCCTAGATGACAGATTTACAAAAATAATGAAATATACCATAATTCCAAGTTGATGTCATCTGTGAATTTATCCTTTTCTGAACAAAGACGTAAACAGCACATAACATTTAGTACCTCAGGACCAGAGGAGGGCAATGGAAAGGTAAATGAAACAGGCTTAAAGGAAGGCAGGAGACTCATAAAGTTATATGTTTAAAAAATATCTAACTGGATGAAAATTCACAAAACCCAAAATTCAGTAGAGAATTTGTATGTGTTATAAAAAGAGGAAAGCTGTTCTAGATCCAACAATAAGGCAGCTGAAATTAAAATTGCAACCCCTTCCCCTACAAACACTTGAAAATTCTGCATAAAACAAAGCAACAATCATAAATGAATAATGAATACTAAACCAAGTTTAAAAGGAAGAAATCAAATCACCAGGTGGCTGGAATGAAGACGAATCACAAATCCATAATTAAGGATACAAGTTGATATTATGGCTTATATGAATGCCTATATTTACCTCTTACAAGAGTTCAAGATTTTTATTTGAATTGCCCAATTGTGAAAATTTGAAACAATGAAAAAATGACTCAGCTCCTTTCTGTGTTGATCAACAAACAATTGTAGTCAGAGAACTGTAGCTGACAGTTACCAGTCAGTAACTGGTCACTGATACAGGACCATCTGCCTTCATCACTGGGTGGATGAATTACTACTAGATACAGAGTTGCCTAATACTTCAGTAACATGTGATCTGATGGTGGGTTTCATAAAAACCAAACTTTTGGGTAATGATGAATGTAAAAAAGATTTTGAGATACCTAAAAAAGCTGCAATATTATAAAAATATCTGCAATATCTAATGGTTATGTCACAGCTCCTTCTAAAACTATTGTAATCTATTGCCTATACTCATGATCAGAGAGAATAGTACATTTTAGTTACAGCTTGAACAAAATGAAAATGTGATTTTTCCATCAAACTCCAGGCCCTTAAAATCTATCCAGGGGCCTTAATGGTTAAGAGCCTCTGCTTTGTGTATTACCTCATCTAATCTTTGCATGATCCCTGTAAAGTAAATATTATTATTTAACTGATGCTGAAACGGAAGGACGGTTTGGATCTTTCTATTGATTTGAATCATACAATGGGTAAATTGTGGAGGGGGGATTCTAACAGAGGCAAACTGACTTGCATATTGGCTTTTTTATTCTTTCTTTTGGGACTAAATTCTTGGACATTGTTATGTATTTATGCATTAGGTAGTTCTATATATGTCTAACCAATTGTTCTTTCTATTGATTCATGGACCACATCCATAATGCTTGCATTGCAATTTCATAATACTTTTAGTATTTGGTAGGCTAATTTCTTTCTCAAAATTCTACACGTATTTTTCAATATTCAAATTAAATATCTGAATTCAAGACACATTTTTAGAATTCAGGCTTATTGAGGTATAATCGTGCATACACTAAAATTCACTCCTTTCTGAAATATAGTTGATGGGTTTTACCAATGCATGATGCCATCCACAATGGGACATTTCCATCACCCCCAAAAGTTCCCTCATTCTCCATAGTCAATCCCTTCTCCTCTAAATTAAAAAAAAAGAAAAAAGGTTAGGAGTAAACATTAAGCTACAGAAGGCAGCAAGGGTTTTGTTATGTTTACCAGACCTAAACAAATAAATAAAGGATAAACCATAAAGTGAAAGGTTGACAATATTTATTACATTTTAGCTTATATACTAATTAAAAAGCCTTCTTTCAAACAACTGAAAAAAATAAGGTTGGTTAAATAAAAACAATCTTATGTAACAATAAAAACAGACCACTCCAACTATAGCAGATTGAATATTGATAAGATTACATGTAAGGCTTGGAAGGGATTATGTTGGGGAAGGTTTAGGAATAGAATCACACAGGAAGAAAAATAAAGTAGCGACAGTGAGACCCACAGTAGGTGGAGGCTGTCATACATACAATACCTGATAAATTGCAGACTTGGGGAGCTCCAAGTTCCATCTTCTAATATAGCCAGGGAGAGTAAAAAGAAAGTCTGTCACTCTGAACTTAATTCTGGCTACCAAGCGTACATCCGTGTAAGTGAAAATAACAAATTTGTAAGAAATCAAGCACATTGTTTAGTGTTAAACAACAGGGATGTCTAAAATAGCCAGCTGTAGTTCTTGAATAATAGGTATATACTTTAATAAAAATCCAGCAAAAGGAGATTTGGTCCCATAGCCTGAGATTTAAAAGAATCATTGAAAGTGGTTAAAAAACACAAAGTCAAGATTCTGTAAATTATTTTTCAATGCCTTCTACCAGAAATATTAAAATCAACTTTCATAAAAGGTACAATAAAATACATATTATGGCACTATAACATATACTATTCATTATATTTACCACTCTTGGTGGAAGAGTGTTTCGCTTTATGGAGAAACTCTTGCGGCAAATAACAGAACTTTAATTATAAAACTTTGGATATTAAGTAGCAGAAAACTGAGGTAATTTACAAATGGATTACATTTCCTTTGCACCAGTGATAACATATCACACATCTTTTTTACGCTAAATATTTGACAAGGTGTTTTGCCTTTACAATTGCTCTTTTTGTGTCATTCCTCCTCAATCCGCTGCAGTCTCACTTGTGCCTCCACTAAAATTGTGCCTTCCACTTGTGCCTTCCTAATCCAGACATTACTAACTCATAAATACAACAGATATTTTCTTTTTTTTTTTTTTTAAATTTTTTTTTTTAATGTTTTATTTATTTCTAGGAGAGAGAGAGAGACAGCGTGAGCAGGGGAGGGTCAGAGAGAGAGGGAGTCACAGACTGAAACAGGCTCCAGGCTCTGAGCTGGCAGTCAGCACAGAGCCCGACGCGGGGCTCGAACCCACGAACCGCGAGATCATGACCTAAGCGAAAGTCGGCCGCTTAACCGACTAAGCCACCCAGGTGCCCCTACAACAGATATTTTCAATCTTAATTTTTGTTAGTTGATTTATCTGCTGTTTTTAATATTGTAGGACCACTTCCTATTGCTTGAAACTTTCTACTCCCCTCATTTTATAACACTAAACTCCTGTAATTCTATTCTAAATAATGTTGGTCTTCTCTCTTTTATCTCATAAGTGCTGGTACACTCAATCCTTTCCTCTCTACCACATGAATTTTCTTATACCAAATTTTTCTTTGAATTATCTCTACCACTTTTGTGATTTTTAACTACTAGTTATGCTCTTAGGATTTCCAAAGTAACAGCCATTAACCATGATTAAGCTTGATCTCTCCTAAGAATACCAACCATTTATATATACTTAACTTTCAGAATTCCCCACTTTGAGATCTCAGGGGTCTTTTGAAGTCCAGATGCCTAAAATGGAACTCATATTCCTTCCAAATCTGGTTTGTGTCCTAAATCCCATGTGTCAATTCATACTTTTACCAAGAATCCAGACACCTAGCCAGAAACCCTGGGGTCTTACTACTATTTTTAGTAGTCCTCAGCCTTACTCCTAATCTGTATGTTCTGCTGGATAAGTTTACCTAGGAATTATTGACTGAATGTGGATAATCACATTTATTTCTGGACCCACTCTGCCCACTTAGCCTTTCAACCTCTTTGGCCTAACATATTAAAATATACTATTTATCTTATATTCCAGGTCCCTCAAACCCATCCTTCACACTATCAAAGATTGATTTATATGAAGCATATAGCTGATGCCACCCATCTCCCTAAAATCTTCCAAATTCTGTTTATCTAAAAATCTAAATGTCTACATATATATACAATGATTTATGTGGCCTTGCCCCATATGCTTCTCTAGTTTTGTTCCTTCCTGTGTGCCTTGCACTTAAGCAACAATTACTTAAAAAGCACTGAACAAATTATGCTAATAATTTACATGAGCTTATTACATATCAGGGCTCATGATTACATCATTTGGTCAAACTCCTCCTTCACGCCATCCTTTCCTCTGATAATAAACACCTCATCTTTTAATACTCAACTTACATGTCATCTACTCCAGAAATTTTTCTAACATTTCTCCCTTATTAGTTTAATGGGAACTCATCTATTTTTCACAACATCCTAACACAACAGATTGACATTTTGATTATTACCATACAATATTGCTTTAAATTCCTCTCTCTTTTTACTCATTTCTTCACAACAATTAAGATTTCATAACAAGTTTCATTCTTCTTTGTATGAACATACCCTGATAATTATCTGATATGTAATAGGTCTCAATAAGTGATTCTTGAAATGAAATGGGAAAAAAAGCGGCTGACATGAGTTGTATTAAGAGGGTAGAGATATGCATTCACTGGAAATATTAAAGGATATTTACATATCCCAATGCTTGTTCTTTTTTTAAAAAAATTTTTAACATTCATTTTTGAGGGGGGGAAGGGAGGGACAGAGAGAGAGAGGGAGACACAGAATCTGAAGCAGGCTCCAGGCTCTGAGCTGTCAGCACAGAGCCCAACTTGGGGATCGAACCCATGAGTGGTTAGATCATGACCTGAGTGGAGGTCGGACCCTTAACTGACTGAGCCATCCAGGCGTGTCCCCCCCCCCCCCAATGCCTGTTCTATCTCTTTAACATCCTCTTCATGACTATTATTGAAGGGATTCATACATCAGACAGAGGTTCCAGCTAAAGGAGAGGACCCAAAGTGTGCTCTGCAATGACATGGTGACAGCAGCCAGCCTGATGCAGGGCTCAAACTCACAAACTGTAGGATCATGATCTGAGCTGAAGTCGGCTGCTCAACTGACCTAGCCACCCAGGTGCCCCATGTTTCCAATTACATTGTTATTCCTTTAGCGCCTAATTTCCAGCTTCTAGGATTTAGGCACTAAGAGAATTCCAATTAGTAAATAATAATCTTGTGTGAAAATACAGAAAACAGTGTATTATTAATTTGGGTCTGGCATTCTATTTCTTGGAATCAGATATTAGGTCTCCAAAACCACTGCTTATTTAATGTTCCTCATCCAACTTTTACTATCATTAAAGATGGTGTGCTATTTACAGAAAAGGGGGGACTGAATTCAATATAGAATTAATTGATTTACATTATTCAATAGATATTGATATCAATAGATATTCAATAGATAAGGGGTTATAACTGATTTTTTTTCAAATGTATAAATATATTTGAAAATAAAATTATGAGACATATAGTTTGATTGTTGATTCTATATTATCTAAGATTTCAAAACTCAGCTATCTTCATGTTTGACCTTTTAGCTGGATTTTTGTACTGGACAGTGGCATGTATTTTCTCTATAGAGCTCCTCTTATCTGATTAGACTTTTTAAACACTTACCAAAGAAACTTTTGATTAATGACAGTTAGAACTTATTGGACTTGAAGGACAAATACTTGCTTCACCAGCTAAGAGAATGAGCTAATCAAAATGAAGAAGTACAGGGCAAGGGAGAACAGGGAGAGAAACAAATGCAGTGAATCTATATGGATTCGCTTGAAGTGATGAGCTGAACTGTTAACTTTTCATTTACTGCATCACAAACTTGACTCAACCTTTGTCTGTACTAAGAATAATGGAGCAGTTCTTATTTTTTTTTTAAAAGCATAACGCTTCTCAAATTAAGCCTCTTTTATTTTTATAGCTACTGGCTAGCATTATTACAGGTTCTTCACAGTAAATATTTCACAGTATCTTTCACAGACTGGAAAAACTTTTCCACCTGCACAGTTACAAATCCTACTATAACAAAGCAAACTGGCTTTCTCTTCAGAGACTACACTTCATATTCCAGCACGAAATTGAGACTGAACATTTTATTTGCTGAGAAGGTGCCACAATTTTCTTTTATATGGAATGATCTCATTCTTTGCCTTTCCAGTGACCTCAAAGGAGTAGGTGCCTCAAATATTTCAATGCTAGATTGTTTGTGAACTACAGATGAATCAGTCTTGAAAAGGAGGCAGAAATCCTTTTTAGTGGAAGGGTGCCAGGTAACAATTCAGAGTTTGCTGTGTTGATATTTGCTATGTGTTTCATCAAATTGCAATATTGATAGACATTCAGGCAACTAGCAATATAACATACGTGTTCTCCCTTTAAAATTAATCTCTACAAACTAAAAGAGGAAAGAGGTAGAAAAACAGAGATGAAGTTTATTGTTGCCTGAAGATTTTTGTACATGTACAATGGTATTTATGGAGAGGGGGAAAAAACTGTGTGCTTCCTACATTATATGGAAAAAAATTGCCAATCAAAAAATTATACCTACACGGTCTTTGATAATTTGTGTAAGGATGTGATATATTAGGACAGAAAAAAAAAGGAATTCTACCATACTTGAAAATCTAAAGACTCTATGACCTTCCTTTCCTTTTGCTTCTTTTGGTTCTCCAGAAAATATCCATTTGCAACTTTCTTTAAAATATTCTGCTCTAGGAATACCTGAGTGGCTCAGTCAGTTAAGCATCTGACTCTTGACTTGGGCTCAGGCCATGATTTCATGGTTTGTGGGATCAATAGCTGTGTAGGGCTCTATGCTACAGATTCTCTTTCCCTCTCTCTCTCTCTCTCTCTGCCTCTATCCCACTCATACTCTCTCTCTCTCAAAATAAATAAATAAACATTCAAAAAATATATTCTGCTCTAGATGTGCTAGTCTATCTAGCAAAGCACCACATGAACCATGTAAAATGACAATTAAAAAGTGACAGAAACAACACAGGAACTATGAAGTAATTTGGCCATTTTTATCTTTGTCTTTTTAAAAACATTTTTAAGTTTATTTCTTTATTTTGAGAGAGAGAAAACACGAGTAGGGAAGGGGTAGAGAGAGAGGGAGAGAGAGAGGATCTCAAGCAGGCTCCACACTGTCAGCACAGAGCCGGATGCCGGGCTCAACCCATGATTTATGAGATCATGACCTGAGCCAAAGTTGGAAACTTAACTGATTGAGACACCGAGGTGCCCCTTATCATCCTTTTTTAAATTTTAAGTTTTTGTTTTGATTCTAGTTAACATACTGTGTTACATTAGTTTCAGGTGTACAATATAGTAATTCAAGACTTTACTACATTACCCTGGGCTCTTCATGACACATACACTCCTATAAGCCCCATCACCTATTTAACCCATCCTCATCATCCACAGCTCCTCTGATAACCATAAATTTGTTCTCTATAATTAAGAGTTTCTTACTTTCTCTCCCCTAATTTTTTCCTTTGCTTGTTTACTTTGTTTGTTATATTTCACATATGGATGAAATCATGTGGTATTTGTCTTTCTCTGACTGACTTATTTCACTTAGACATTAAACTCTCTAGCTTCATCCATATCATTGCAAATGGCAAGATTTCATTATTTTTTGTGGTTGAGTAATATGCCGTGATTATACATATATTATATATCTATATACACATACCACTTCTTCTTTATCCATTCATCTATCTATGGAAACTTGGGCTGCCTCTATATCTTGACTATGATAAATAATGCTAAAATAAGCCTTGACTATGATAAATAATGCTAAAATAAGCATAGAGGTGCATGTCTCCTTTTGATTAGTGCTCTTGTATTCTTTGGGTAAATACCCAGTAGTGCTACTACGGAATCATAGGGTAGACCATTTTTTATTTTCTTTTTTAAATGTTTATTTTATTTATTTGAGAGAGAGATAGGGGTAGAGAGAGAGCACACAAGCAAGGGAGGGGTAGAGAGAGAGGAGACACAGAATCCGAAGCAGGCTCTAGGCTCTGAGTTGTCAAAACAGAGCTGATGAGGGGCTTGAACTCACAAACTGTAAGATCATGACCTGAGCCAAAGTAGGATGCTCAACTGACTGAGCAACCCAGGTGTCCCACCTTTTTTAATTTTCTGATGAACCTCCACACTGTGTTCCAAGGTAGATGCACCAATTTGGATTCTTACCGATAGTGCATGAGTACTCCATTTTCCTCACATCCTACCCAATACCTGTTGTTTCTTGTGATGTTGATTTTACCCATTCTAACTGGTATGAGGTAATATCTCATTGTAGTGTTGATTTGCATTTTCCTGATGATGAGTGATGTTGAGCATCTTTTCATGTGTTTGTTGGCCATCCTTATGTTTTCTTTGGAGAAACGTCTATTCATGTCTTCTGCCCATTTTTTTGAGGTGTTGAGTTTTATAAGTCTTTATATATTTTGGATACAAACCTATTATCAGATATGCCATTTGAAAATATCTTCTCCCATTCCATAGGTTGTCTTTTAGCTTTGTTGATTGTTTCCCTCACTGTGCAGAAGCATTTTATTTTGATGTAGTCTCAATAGTTTACTTTTGCTTTTGTTTCCCTTGCCTAAGAAGACATATTTAGAAAGAAGTTGCTGCCTGTGTTCTCTTCTAGGATTTTAATGGTTTCAGGTCTCACATTTGGGCCTTTAATGTGTTTGAATTTATTTTTGTGTATAGTGTAAGAAAGTGGTCTAGTTTCTTTTTTTTTTTTTTTTTTTTTTGCATGTAGCTGTCTAGTTTCCCCAACACCATTTGTTGAAGAGATTGTCCTTTTCTGATTGGATATTCTTTCTTGCTTTATTGAAAATTAATTGACCAAATAATTGTACATTTATTTCAGAATTTTCTAATCTGTTTCATTGATCTGTGGGTTTATAGTTGTGCCAGTACTATACTGTTTTGATTACTGCAGCTTTGCAATATAACTTGAAATCTGGAATCTTGATGCTTCTGGCTTTGCTTTTCTTTTTCAAGACTGCTTTGGCTATTCAGAGTCTTCTGCAGTTCCATACAAATTTTAGGATTGTTTGTTCTAGCTCTATGAAAAATGCTGGTGTAATTTGATAGAGATTACATTAACTATTTCTGAGAGAGAGAGAGAGAGAGGGAGCAGGGAAGGGTCAGAGAGAGAAGGCACAGAATCCGAAGCAGGCTCCAGGCTCTGAGTTGTCAGCAAAGAGCCCAACACGGGGCTCGAACCCACAAACTGTGAGATCATGACCTGAGCTGAAATCGGACACTTAACCAACTGAGCCACCCAGGTGCCCCCTCATCAGTGTTTTATATTTTGCAGAGTACAGGTCCTTTATCACTGTGGTTAGGTTTCTTCCTAAGTATGTCATTACTTTTGGTGCAACTGTAAATGGGATTATTTTCTTAATTTCTCTTTCTGCCACTTCATTATTGGTGTATAGAAATGCAACAGATTCCCATACCTGATTTTGTATCCTGTGACTTTACTAAATTTGTTTATCAGTTCTAGAAGGTTTCTGAGAAAGTTTTTCAGATTTTCTATGTATATAAATGTCATCTGCAAATAGTGAAAGTTATCCTTCTTCCATACCAATTTGGATACCTTTAATTTGTCTTTGTTGTCTGATTCCTGTGGCTAGGACTTCCAGTACTATGTTGAATAAAAGTGGTGAGAGTAGACATCCTTGTCTTTTTCTTGACCTTAGGGGAAAAGCTCTTAACTTTTCACCATAAAGGATGATGATGCTATCTGGGGATTTTCATACATGGCCTTTATTATGTTGAGGTATGTGCTCCCTAAATCTACTTTGTTGAGTTTTTTTCATCATGAAAGGATAGTGTGCTTTGTCAGATGTTTTTTTCTGCATCTATGGAAAAGATCATATGGTTCTTACCCTTTCTCCTATTGATGTGATGCATCACATTGATTGATTTGCAAATAATGAACCACACATGCAATCCAGAAATAAATCCCACTTGATTGTGGTGAATAATTTTTTGAATGTATTGTTGGATTTGGTATACAAATATTTTGTTGAGGATATCTGCATCTATGTCATCATGGATATTGGCCTGTAGTTCCTTTTTCAGTGGGGCCTTTACCTGGTGTTGGTATCATCCTCATTTGAGGTCATACTGGCCTCATAGAATGAATTTGGAAGTTTTCCTTCCTTTTCTATTTTTTGAAATAGTTTGGAAAGAATTAAGCATTAACTCTTATTTAAATGTTTGGTAGAGGGGTACCTGGATGGCTCAGTCAGTTAAGTGTCTGACTTCGGCTCAGATCATGATCACACAGTTCATGGTTTGAGCCCTGCCTTGGGCTCTGTGCTGACAGCTAGCTCAGAGCCTGGAGCCTGCTTCTCCCTCTCTCTCTGCCCCTCTCCTGCTCATGCTGTCTGTCTCTCTCTCTTATAAATAAATTTTAAAAAACATTAACAATTTTTAAATGTTTGGTAGAACTCACCTGTGAAGTTATCTGGCCCAAGACTTTTGTTTGTTGGGAGTTTTTTGATTACCAATTCAATTTTATTGCTGGTAATTAGTCTGTTCAAATCTTCTATTTCTTCCTATTTCAGTTCTGATAGTTTATATGTTTTTTCAAGTTTATATGTTTCTAGGAATTTATCCATTTCTTCTAGCTTGTCCAGTTTGTTGGCATATAGTTTTTCATAATATTCTCTTATAATTGTATTTCTTTGGTGGTAGCTGTTATTTCTCCTCTCTCATTTGTGATTTTATTTACTGGAGTCCTTTCTCTTTTTTTCTTGATAAGTCTAGCTAGAGCTTTACCAATTTTATTGATTTTTTTCACAGAAGCAGCTCCTTATTCATTGATCTGTACTATTGTTTGTTTTTAGTTACTCTATCATTTATTTCTGCTCTTATCTTTATTATTCCTTTCCTTCTGCTGATTTTAGGTTTTACTTATTCTTCTTTTTCTATCTCCTTTAGGTGTATGTTTAGGTTGTTTACTTGAGATTTTTCTTCCTTCTTTAGGTAGGCCTATATTGCTACAAACTTCCCTCTTAGAACTGCTTTAGCTACATCCCAGAGGTTTTGGACTGTTGTGTTCTCATTTTCATTTGTTTCCATGTAGTTTTTTATTTCTTCCCTTATTTCCTGGTTGATCCATTCATTGTTCAGTAGCATTTATTTAACCTCCATGTATCTGTAGTCTTTCCAGATAGCGTGTGTGTGTGTGTGTGGGGGGGGGTCTTTTCTAGCTTCATAGCATGGTCAGAAAATACACATGGTATGATTCCAGTTTTCCTGAATTTGGTAAGGTTTATTCTGCTGACTAATCTGTGATCTATTCTAGAGAATTTTCTAAGCGTGCTTGAAAATAATGTGTATTCTGCTGTTTTAGGATGGCATGTTTTGAGTACATCTGTTAAGTCCATCTGTTCCAGTGCATCATTCAAAGACATTGTTTTCTTGTTTTCTGTTTAGATGGTCTGTTCATTGATGTAAGTGGGGTGTTAAGGTCCCATACTATTATTGTATTATTATGGATTAGTTTCTTTTTATTTGTTATTATTTTATGTATTTAGTGCTTCTATATTGGGTCCATAAAATTTTACGTTAAAAAAATTGTTAAAAACTTCTTGTTGTATTGTCCCCTTAATGATTATGATTATCATCTCTCATTACAGTCTTTGTTTTAAAATTTATTTTGTTCAATACAAATATTGCTATTCTGGCTCTCTTTTGACATCTACTTGCATGATAGATGTATTTTCTATCTTGCAGGTGACCTTAGGTCTAAAATGAGTCTCTTCCAGGCTGCAGTTAGATGGGTCTTGTTTTTATATCCATTCTGTCACCCTATGATTGCTATGATGTACTTATTGCTATTTTACTACTTGTTTTGTGATTATTTCTGAAGATTTCCTCTGATCCTTTCTTGTCTTTCTTTCATGTTTTGCTGATTTTACTTAGTGATATAAGTGGATTTTTTTCTCTTTTCTCTTTCCATATTTATTAGTGGTTTTCGATACATGGTAACCATGACCTTTGTATATGACCTCTTCTGCATAAAGTTGATGGCCATTTAACTTTGAACCCATTCTATTCTCCTATCTTCCCCACATTTTAGGTATGTTATTATATGTTATATTCTTTGTGATTTATATCCTTTTTATGTCCTTTGTGAGTTCTCTGACTGATTTTTTTTACAGAAATATTCATTTTTACTACTTTTACATTTCCTACCTCTATACTGTTACTTTTGGTCGCTCCTTTTCACTCAAAGAGTTCCCTTTGATATTTCTTTCAGGGATGGTTTCATGATCATGAACTCCCTTAGTTTTTGTGTGTCTGGGAAACTCTACTTCTTCTTCTATTCCATATGCTATCCTTGTTGGATAGAATATTCTTGGTTGAAGATTTTTCCCAATTCATCACTTTCAATATATCATGCCACTCCCTTCTGGCTTGTAAAGTTTTTGTCCAAAATTATTTCATTAGCTTTATGGGTTTTCCCTTCTAAGTTACTGACTTCTTTTGTCTTGCTGCTTTTAGTTTTTTTCTTTATCACTATATTTTGCCAATTTAATTACAATATGTCTTGGTGTGGGTCTGCTTTTGTTGATTTTGATGGGATTTCTCTGTGCCTCCTGGATCTAGATATCTGTTTCCTTCCACAGATTAGGGAAATTTTCAGCTATTATTTCTTCAAATAAATTTTCTGCACTCTTATTTGTCTTTTCTTTGGGACTTTTAGAATATGAATGTTATTACCTTTGATGCAGTCACTGAGTTCCCCAAGTCTATTCTCATTTTGCATAATTCTTTGTTCTCTCTTTTGTTCAGCTTGATTATTTTCCATTAGTCTGTCTTCTAGGTCATTAATTTATTTCTCTGTTTCTTCCATCCTGCTATTCATTCCATCAAGTATGTTTTGCATTTCATTTCCTGAGCCCTTTATCTCTGCTATGTTATTCCTTGTCTCTTTCTTAAGGGTCTCACTCATGTCTTCCAATATTCTCAAACCCAGTGAGTACCTTATGATCATTGCTTAAATTCTCTACCAAGTATTTTACTTATATTTGTTTCACTTAGGGCTTTGGCCATGGCCTTGTCTGGTTCTTTGATTTGGTATAAATTTCTCTATTTCATCATTTTGTGTGCCTCTTTGTATTATTTCTGTGAATTAAGAAAGTCAGCTGTGGGAGTGCTCAGGTGGCTCAGTTTGTTAAGCAACCAACTTCAGCTCCAGTCATGATCTCACATTTCATGAGTTTGAGCCCCACATCGAGAGCTGTGGTGACAGCTCAGAATGTGGAGCCTGCATTGGTTTCTGTGTCTTCCTCTCTCTCTGCCCCTGCCCCTCTCTCTCAAAAGTAAATTTTAAAAAAATGTAAGAAAAGAAAGTCATCTGTGTCCTCTGTTCTTGAAAGTAGTGACTTTATGAAGAAGAGATCCTGAAGTTCCCTGAAGTGCAGTGTTCCCTGTTCACCAGAACCAGTCACTTCAGGAGAGTATCCTACGCATACTGCTTATGCCCTTCTATTATGTCTGAATCACTTTTCCTTTCAGTGAACGCATGTGCACTGATTCTCTGCCATTGTTGGCTGTGCTTGATCTCTGTGGTGTTAGTGGGAACCAGACAGGCCAGCTCTGAGGGGGCGTGCGTGCAGGGAAATTTGAGAGCTGTGTGGTGGTGGTTACAAAAGTTGCACTTGGCCACTAGTCCTATGCTGGATTCCCCAAAGTGCTGCAGCAGCTAGGCGCTGTGTACTGGGAAACCAGGGGTATAAGGCTAGGTCTAGTGTGCCTTGATGGCTTGGCAAGGCTGGACTGGGAAGCATCATGGTGGCTGGAACATGACTGGTATCATTCAATGGCTGACTACAGCCTGGCAGTTGGGCATGGCATGGGATAGCAGCCAGGGGCATATAGCTGTGGAGGAAGTGGATGGGTGTGGCACATAGCAGCAGCTGTGTACCTTGTGGCTGAGAAGGTCACAGCCTCAGCTTTAACAAAATCTGCCCTGTGCCCAGGGCTGAGGCCAGAGGCTTTGTGTTGCCAAGTCCTCAGGAGAATCTGTGAGTGTGGCGCACTGCTAGAAGGTTACGTAGCAGGTGTCTGTGCAGCCCTGCGTCCTACAGGTGGCTCTGTGTTTATGCTGGGGAAGGGGGTGGGGGGGGGATGGCACTTGTCAGCTCTCATGTTTTTGGGTAAGTCCCCCCAAATGCTCTAAAATCAGGATGAACATATCTGTGTCCCTTTTGTTTCTGGGATTGTATAAACTGCCATTTTTTATGTTGCCTGCCCCTGCAGGGTGCTATCTCCTTAAGGGCAGCAATCCCAGCTATCACTCACCCTCCCAGGTCCCCCAGTGCTAGTCAGCTGATTTTTAAAGTTCCTTCCTTTTTTACAGGCAGCCTCCCTCTGCTTTTGTGACCTTTCTAACCTTTTTCTTAAATTCTTTTAATGCTTTATTTATTTCTGAAAGAGAGAGAGAGAGGAGAGAGAGAGTAGGGGAGGGTCAGAGAGAGAGGGAGATACAAAATCTGAAACAGACTCCAGGCTCTGAGCTAGCTGTCAGCACAGAGCTCTACATGGGGCTTGAAACCACGAACCATGAGATCATGACCTGTGCCAAAGTCCGACGCTTAACCAACTGAGCCACCCAGGTGCCCTCTTTCTTACCTTTTAGATACAGCTTCTTTATATGTAGTTGTACGCTTGGGATCAAGATTGGTCAGTCTTTGGATCAGTCTCCAGTTTATTGACTTGGATGTGAATGATACCTATTTGTAAATATGGGACAGGGTAAGCTCAGGGTCCTCCTGCTCTATCATCTTTCCAACCTCCTAAAAGACCATCTTTTTCATTGTCTCAAATACCCTTTTCTTTTAATAATCTTCCTGAAAGAAAACACTTATTGTTTCATTTAAAGGCCTCCAGGGGGCGATAAAGAGAAACATCATATCCCTCTGCCAGTTAGTTACTCAAGGGCTCCAAGGGAATAATAGAAACAATGTTCCCAAAGCTGTTCTTGGACAACAGATGCCTGTTTGATTTGGCAGATTCAATGGCTAGTACTTTTCCTTCAGCCAATTTTCTGGAAGCCCCTCCTTTTCTTACTCCCTCCTCTCTTCTCATACACATAAACTCTCTATGGGATCACAGTCCTTTTAAACATTTTTGGAATGTTCATTTTGTTCTGTTATTAACAGAGTTTTTAATTCTAATGTTCAAAGATTTCGTACTTTTCCTTTTTTAAACAAATATTTCATGTTTCTGTAGACTACTCTGTAGTGTACCTCAGAAGATAAATTCTGATACCTAAGTGCAGTCTCTAAAAATCACTTTGACATGCTATTATTAGATTTATTAATGTGACTTCACTTTCTTCTCATTAGTAAGAATTCCAAGTTTCCTATCTGTTTAAATTGTGCAATGTGTTTTTAACACATTTGTTTCTGTACTCAATTAATCTAATGTACAATCTTGAAATCTAGAAGTTTAACAAAAGTTATATCAGAAACTCAAGGAAATTCATCTGTGAAGCTAATTCTAAAATTTCCTTGAAAAGACACAAGAAATAGAGTAACAAGACATTTTTGGAAAGAAGAATGGAATAAGAAAAATGCCACTATCTGATTTTAGGACTCAAAATAATGCTATAGTAATCAAGACTTTGGAAAAAGGGTAGATACAAAGATCAATGGAAGAAAAAGAGAATTAAGAAGTAGAACTAACAAATCTGGTCAGTTGATTTCTGACAAAGGTGCAAAAGCAATTGAGTGGAGACTGGAGAATTTTATTAATAAATGGTGTATGAACAACTGAATAACCATATGCAAAAAAGTGAACCTCAATCTGAAGCTCTTCCCTTTAGAAAAAGTAATTCAAATTGGATTATAAATATGAAATGAATTGAATATAAATGTAAGATGGATTGAATCTAAATATAAAATGAATACTTTAAAACTTTCAGAAGACAAGAGAGAAGAAAGTCATCATGATCTATGGGTAGGTAAAAGCTCTTACTTTGGATTACAAACATAATCCATAAATGAAAAATGATTGATGAGTTAGAATTCATCAAAATTAAAACCTTTTGTTTCATGTAAGACACTACCAATAAAATTCAAAGACAAGCTACCAACCAGGAGAATATATTTGCAGAGCACAAATCTGACCAAAAATGTATCAACAAGATATAATACCCAGAATATTTTAGGAACTCCTTACAATCTTATGAAACAAATAAAACTCTCTATGGCATAATAAAACAAATAACCTAACTCAAAAATGAGCAGAGACTTGAATAGACACATCACTGAAGAGGATGAACTTACAGAAAAGAAACACATGAAAAGATATTCAACATCAAACATTTACTCAAAATTTTGTGAAAATGTAAATTAAATCTACATATCAGTAAGAATAGCTAAAATAAAAAATACTGACAGTATCCAATGTTGATGAAGATGGGGAAAATGAGGAGGGTTGAAATTCTCATAAACTGCTTCTGGGAATGCAAAATGGTGTGGGTTCTCTGAGAAACAGTTTACTAGTTTCTCATAAAGTTCTACATACATCATAAGAACCAGTAATCTTATACTTATGTATTTACTCTGGATAAATGAAATTATGCTCACACAAAAAGTTCATTCTGCTGTATGTTAACTTAATAATAAAAATTTTAAATTAATCTGTACATAGATACAAATAAATGTTTACTTTTTTTTCCTTTATCAATACAAAGAGGAGGGAAAGAGAAAGAGGTTATTTCAATAAAGTTCTTCAAATAATTATTTTGAGGATAACAACCTTTATCATTTTTTCTTGTAGTTAGGATGAAGATTAAGTGCGGTAGTATAGTTAAATTTCAGCAAAAAAAATATTTTCAGCACTTTTAGAGAATAAGAACTGGAGTTAATGCAGGAATAGTAGAAAGTCCTCTTTGCACATCTAAAATATATGATTAATTTCCATTAGCCTCAGCATATTCAGTTGGACTATGACAATATTCATTATCTCTCATGGTCAGTAAGAAATAATAGGGTTGAGGTAAAGAACAAATCAGGCAACAACAGTGGTTCTTAACAAAAACAATTTAGTGTTTTCCTTCTGTGAATTTTGTTTATACTTTTTTGGAAATGTATAGTTTGGTAAAACTTCGACTTTTTAAAATAAGATCCACTCCTCAGTACTGAGGGAAAAAGATGTGGACACAATTATACTTAGGTAAAGAGGTCATATATAAAAATTTCATGAAATAGTTATTGTATTTGATGGCTATGTTATAACTAAAAATCTACAGCATACCTGGATGATGTCTCAAATCCTGCTATTATAAAACCACCAGTGAAACACGGCCAGCACTCAAGCTAAACAAACCTAGTCTTCATATGCCCTTGTTCATTTTGTCAAATTTACAGCAACATACTAACATTGGCAATCAAAATAGTGCAAATTCATTTATCTTCCTTTTGATATACTGCTATACTGTATTCTAGTTTATGTGGAATGGGTAAGATGTCCTCATTAACAAAAAAAATGATACATTGAACAATAAACTACTCAATAAAGCAGTGTTTATATCAATAGATATTCATGGATGACTTCTGAAATCTTTCTGGTTTTACACGTTACCAGTTTTCAAAGACATAGGTATTATAAAATGGATTAAAAATATATTAAACTTATTTTATCTCTCCCAATTTCTTAGTATCATTCATGAAGTCATTGATCAGCATAGCCTTATGTTCTGTTTCTTTTTTTCCCTAGCTTGAACTGACGTTCAAATACTCTTTTGCCATGAAAATACCAAGGGCTGCCTTGACCTTTATATGGCCTTTAGGACTTAGTATAGAGTGTAATTCTTTAACTCACTTATTGTTTTTTTATTTTGTTTTTATTTCATGTGATTGGTAATACCAGTAATTTTAATGTGTAAGAATTATTACTGTGCACTCAGTTCTTTATTACATAAAAATACAAACCTTTTCTGTGTACCTTGTTTATACTTACTGGATTCTGAAAGACAAAGGAGTTCGGCTTTTGTTTATTGATTTGTAGTTCCCTGTAACAAGAGCATTATAAGACAAAACTAAATAACTTTTAACATCAAAGAATCAGCTTTATATTAATAAGTGTGGGATACAGATAATTTTTAACATTATTTGTAATCTGTATGACCATACCTTCCCCAAAAGTCTGAAAACTAAAACCGCAGGTTCTATAGGTCACATTACTATAACCATTAACTATTTAAAAGTCGGTATATTCTTTCCCTGTAATATACAGGGAGATGTAATAATAATATTTCTTGTTCCTGCTGTAAAGGAGAGAATGGCACCAACCTTACGAGGGTTAATATGAAAGTTACTGCCTACAGGTATTCTCTCTTAAATGTCACCCAGCACAGGATTGCCCCTTTAATTCATCAGACTCCAGGCTCAGGGTCATAAAGTAAGCACAATAAAGTGCCTTTTGTGCCCTCCAATTGTCAACTGCCTCCCTCACAATCATCCATCCCCATAGGTGATAGATTTCTTGTCTTTTTCCTGTTTCTTTTGGCTCTTGACTCTATAAATAATTTCCTGCTAACAGCTTTGTCTCACACTTTGGAAATGATGGTTCCTATGTCTTCTGTGGCCTTGACTTCTGGCTTCCCTCCCTGACCACAAGAATGATATATACACCCTTAATTACGCTGCCTCTAGCTTCTCTGAGTAGTCCTCTCAGATGCTGTAGCTTGGAACAGGAAGTCTATAGTCTCTTAACAAAACTGTGTCATCTGCTTTATTATTGGGCTTACTCTGAATATATTGTAGTACTTTTAGAATGCATAAAATGTTTTCATTTCTATTACACTTATTCATAATGACCAGTTTAGATACTCAGAGTAGGTATAGTTATTCCCTACATAAAAGTAAAGAAAACGGGGGCTTAGGAAAGTAAAGCGCTTTCACTAAGGATTTAGCTGTACTTTGCTATAGGGTTCAGATCCTACCTAAGCCTGCTGATTCCTGATTCAACTCTCTTTTCACAAATGCACGTTGCATCTAATTTATCTCCTGGGAGAATGAAACCATAAACAGTAACTGTTGATAACTGTTGCTTCTTAAAGTTTCTAGGTTGTTTTTTTTTTTTTTAACTTCCAAGTTCTAAAATTTCTATTGGTGATCATACGAACTTACTTTCGCTTTTTTGAATATAAATATTTAATAGCCATAAACATGCCCTTTAATGCCCTGCTCTATACCAAAGAGATATACGACTAAGCCTACAAAAAAAAATCAGGTAGTATTTTCTAACAGGAAAATTTAATACACTCAGCCTGTTATTTTTCTTCCATTCTTATTAATTTTGCATGAAACCTGCCAATAAATTAACTATTAGTATCTACTGGTTATAAGATATGCTGATGCATATGTTTTCTTAGTTTTATGGCAAATAAAAGAATAGTCTAGTGCAGAAAAAGTCAAGGAAAGAAGAAAATAAAATGGGAAGCAATGTTAAGATCGATGCCTAGTTTTCAAGAGAATTTATATATAAATCCCTTTATCCGTAAATATACTTGACAAATATTTTGGTATTATTCATTTATTTAATTTATCTGAATCTGTGCTTATTAATCATCTATGAAGATATAAGATACAGTATATCATCTATTAATGCTCCAAGGCTTCTGATCTTTAGTTAAGAAACATAAATTTAACTACATAATTGCCAAAGTGGCTTTGCTATTTGACTATTGGTCTTGCTGTTAATAAAAAGAACATACACATAGTAAGTAATGCATAAATGCTTGCTATAGTAATAATTGTTAATATTATGGAATGAGATCAATAACATTGAGAGAATAATTTAGCTTTCATTATGCATAGTGATTATAACAATGTGTACATGATGCTCATTAAACAGCCCAAAGTTTTCTAACTTCTCTATGTAATTTCAACAATTAGAATCATATTAAAAGCATTCTTGAATGTCATTTCCTTCCTGAATATTACCTTTGTTTTTAGTTACTGTCCTCTCATTAATTTTTATTTTAATTTCTTTTCTAAGTAAGAGAGAAATATTTATGTCATAAAATGTGAGTCAGTGCTTTGGTTTCTTCATTGAATGAATGCAACGAATATTATTCCCTTTCTTAATTTTTTTTAGTTTTTCTTTGCTTGTTTAAAAGAATATGTAATAAATTTCATGAATGATTTCACATATTTATCTTTTATTTTTATTTTTTTTTAATTTTTAGATTTTATTTGAATCCAAGTTAGGTAACATATAGCGTAATAATGATTTCAGGAGTAGAGTTTAATGATTCATCACTTACATACAACAGTGCTCATCACAACAAGTGCCCATCACCCATTTAGCCCACCCTCCCCGTACCTCTCTAGCAACCCTCCTTCTGTTCTCTGGATTTATCATATGATTTCACTCATATGTGGAATTTAAGAAAGAAAACAGATGAACATAGTGGGAGGGAAGGGAAAAATAAGATATAATCTAAGAGAGAGGCAAGCCATAAGAGATTCTCAAATTTTTTGTAAACTTAACCTTTATACTCAAAATTTATGTTCAATGCTATAAAAAACTTATCTGTGTTCTAAAGTGAACTCTCTCTCGTCTTTGTAGTTCTTATATACAAGCATAAAGAATTATACTTGAAGCATTGTTCATTGTCTTTGTCTTTCTTTTATAGAGATATCATGGGATCTTTGGATATTAATCTTAGAATACTGCCAAAATAACAGACAACTCCTTATTCTTGGACAGGCCTAGTTTTGATTTTTTTCTATTAAGCTTTAGGTTTTGAAACACCACAAGACACAGATCAAACTCATTTTTAAAGAAATCATCTCCTTTATTCTCTACACTAAAGTAAATACCAATCTATATTCAGATAGTATCCATATACTTTCCAGCTCTCAGCTAGTGAGATTTATTTCTGCTTTCAAATGTCTTAGATCAGCATCTCTTCTTTCTTATGGGTACCTCTTTTCTCCCATTCCTTAAGTTACCATTTCATCTTTTTTAATTGACCTAAGTATTTTGCAAAATAGTTCATATTATTTTCCTTTCTTAGAAAATTATTATTTTTTAAGAATAGATATTCAGAGTGGCACCTGGGTGGCTCAGTCAGTTGAGAGTCTGGCTTCAGCTTAGGTCATGACCTCATGGTTCATGGGTTCGAGCCCCATGTCGGGCTCTGTGCTGGCCGCTAGCTTAGAGCCTGGAGCCTGTCTTCGGGTTCTGTGTCTCCCTCTCTCTCTGACCCTCCCCTGCTCATGCTCTCTCTCTCTCTCTCAAAAAAAAAAAAAAGAATACATATTCAGAGCCTTGTCAAAAATGTCACATCAAGGGTATAAGTAAATCACAAGAATGTTGGCTCATGTTTCCAATCACCTCAGATGCAAGTAAATGTCTCAAACCAGGAGTAAGAACCCAGGACTGCTGCAGAAGAGACTGTCAGGTCTCCTATTTGGAACCACTCTTTGCAGTGATATTGATAAGCAGAGAAATCAAAACAACGTCAATCTGCTCTGTACAGTTTTTTCACAATTAAATTGATAGTGATAGATCTTTGAAAAGTTCATGTGTAGAACACCAGATGTTCCCAAAAAAATGAGCTTAGATTTGCCTACTTACACTAAACCCAAACTCAACATTTCTTAGTCTCCCTTTTTAATTTCATAAGTAGATAAATAAACAAGTAAGTCCTGGTTGGGTGATCCCACAATGACCCCTATTCTTATGTCTAAGCCAAGGATATACAACCAACTCCTTCAACTCCTTACAATATTTCATTTTAATGTGGGGAGTAGACTGATATCCTAAATGGTACTGTCTTGAATATGTTCATTCCTTTCTTGGTGACAATTGCAAAGCTAGTTGCTTTTCTTCCAAGTATGTGCAAATTTTATGATGTTGCTCTTACCCAAATAATGCAAAAAACTATACCCTTTTCTTTTATTCATTTTTTAATGTTTATTTATTAATTTTGAGAGAGAGAGAGAGAGACAGAGAGTGAGTAGGGAAGGGACCAAGAGTGGGAGACTGAGAATCCCAAGCAGGCTCCATGCAATCAGCACAGAGCCCAATATGTGGCTTGAAATCATAAACCAAGAGATCATGACCCGGGCTGAAATCAAGAGTTGGATGCTTAACCAACTGAGCCAGACACGTGCCCTCTTTCTTTCATCTTATAGATGGTTTTATATTTTTTTAATTTTTTAATGTTTATTTATTTTTAAGAGACAGAGTGCTAGCAGGGAAGGGGCAGACAGAGAGGGAGACAAAGAATCTCAAGCAGCCCCTACGCTCTAATCCTGATGTAGGGCCCAAACTCACGTACCACAAGATCGTGACCTGAGCCAAATTCAGACATTTAACCAAATGAGCCACCCAGGTGCTCCTAGATGGCTTTAAATCGAACTGTTTTTCCTTATTGATCTTGAACTTTTAGTTCAAAATCTTTTTATACTTTATATTTTTGTTTATCTTTTCCTAATACACTATCTAAATATTTTAGTCATTTATCACTTATCATTTTACTTTTCAGTTAATATTAATAACACATGGATATTTATTAAGTACATACTGCCTTTTGGACACTTCCACTTGTTATTTCAACTGTGATCAAATTTTTTATGTTTATTTATTTTGAGAGAGAGAGACAGAGAGACAAAGAAAGAGACAGAGAGAGAGTGCACAAGCGGGGGAGTGGCAGAGAGAAAGAGACATAGAATCCCAAGCAAGCTCTGCACCATCAGAACAGAGCCTAATGAGGAGTACGAACTCACCAACTATGAGATCAATGAGCCAAGATGAAGAGTCAGGTGCTTAACTAACTGAGCCACCCAGGTGTCCCCAACTGTGATCAATTTTTTTTTTTTTACATGACATGGTTGTTTCATTAAAAATATTATCTAGGGGAGCCTGAGAGGCTCAGTCGGTTAAGCGTCCCACTTCGACTCAGGTCATGATCTCGCAGTTCGTGGGTTGGAGCCCTACATCGGGTTATGTGCTGGCAGCTCAGAGCCTGGAGCCTGTTTCAGATTCTGTGTCTCCCTCTCTCTCTGCCCCTCCCTGCTCATGCTTTGTCTCTCTCTGTCTCAAAAATAATAAACTATAATTTTTAAAAAAAAATTTTTTTATTTAAAAAAATTTTATAATTTTTTAAAAAATTATATACACACACACATATATACATACATACTAACATATATACATACGATCCTTTATGCCAAGTGGCCTTGGTTTGTAGTTGTGAATAAGACAGGAGAGGTCTTTGCTCTTATTGAGCTTACATTCTAACACAGGTATACAGATTTAAAAAATAATAATTTAGGGGCACCTGGGTGGCTCAGTCGGTTAAGCATCCGACTCTTGGCTTCAGCTCAGGTCATGATCTCATAGTTTGTGAGTTCAATCTCTGCATGGGGCTCTGTGCTGTCAGCACAGAGCCTGCTTGGGATTCATTCTCATTCTCTCTCTCTCTTTGTCTCTCTCTCCCTCCCTCCCTCCACCTCCTCCAGTCATGCTGTCTCTATCTTCTTTCAAAATAAATAAACTTAAAAAATAATGTAAAGAATAAATAAATGAGAAAACATTAGACTACAAATAAGCGCAAGGCAGAGAATTAAACTAAGATACTGTGATAAAGAATGACAGGTAGACACGTTACACTCAATGATCAGGAAGTCTTTCTGAGGAGATAACAGTGAGGCTGAGATTTGAATTTCTATTAGACAATTTGTACTAATGCCATAAGTTATCTCCTTTTCATGTCGTTTCTCGCATCGTTCCTCATCTAGGCTTTTGTTATTGTGGTTGTCATTATTAGTATTCTATTTACTTTTTAAATTTACATGAAATAAATTTCACTCTTTTCAATGTACAGTTCTATGAATTTTGATAAATGCTGACCATGTAAACATGACTGCCGTTAAGATACAAAATAATTTCAATATCCTAAAAATTTCCTCTTGCTGTCCTTTATAGTCAACCCCTCCCACTACCCTAGCTCATGGCAAAGTTTTCCAGAATGCTATATAGATACAATCATACCGTATATACTTTCTATCTGGCTTCTACCACTTAGCATATACATTTGAGATTCACCTGTGTTGATGTTTTTATCATTAGCTTGTTCCTTTGTTATTGCTGAGGAATAATTACATTGTATAGATATATCACAACTTATCTATATACCAGTTGAGGTACACTCAGATTTTCCCTATTTTTGACAGTAAAAAAGACCATTATAAACATTTGCATACGGGTTTTTGTGTGTGATTGGAAGTTTCATTTCTCTCAGGTAAATATCTAGGAGTAAAATTACTAAGTCATATGATAAGCTTATGTTTAACTTTTTAAGAACCTTCCCAACTATTTTTCTAGAATGGCTGTTATCATTTTTATTCCCAGGAGCATTGTTTAAGAGTTCCAGTTACTCTGTATCCTTGCAAGCACTTGGTATTGTTTTAGCTATCCCCATAGGTGTGTAATGGTATCTTCTGGTTTCTATTTGTATTTCCCCAATGACGGTAGATTTTGAGCATCTTATTAATGTGCTTATTTGTCATCCATGGAGTGTCACCCATGTAGTCCAAGTGCCTACCTGACAGGATACATAAGTATATGTATCAGTATAATTATAAATGCTATTTTAATGAGTTAACACCCCCCCCCCCAAATAATTTAAACTTAAAGTGCTGCAATTATTCTTCTTCAGGATTTGTTTTCTGCAAAAATAGTTTTTTGTCATTCATTCAAATATAATAATAGACTGCAGGTACAAAAAGAATGTTGATTCGTTTTCTCCAAGAAATTTGAAATTTTAGAGCTATTAGAGAATTGAGTCATCTAATCAATTGCATTTATTTTTAAAGACAAGCTCTCAAGCACCTGAAAATGTAAGTGATTTATTGAACTTTGAAAAATGAAATACTTACTGACAAATCCAAGAGGAGAACCAGATCCCTTTCCTCCTTTCCCACCAATCCTCAATATTTCTACCCCAAAATGTAGTGGATTAAATGAGAGTGAGGGTACAACATGATAAAAAGGCTTTAGCTCAGAGCAATTTTAAAAGGGCATTGTGGAACCAGGGGGTTCCAGTCTGGGAGAGAAGACAAAAGGAAGAATCACTATAATTAGGAAAATGTGTGTAAGAAGGCAAAGAGAGACAGAATTAATTTTTCTACCATTTACTGAAAAACTGTCTATGTTCTCTGAAATGTATTCTTTTGTTTGTATATTCACACCCATTCTAGTTTTAACTCATTTAAGTCATGATACATGCTCATGTAAGAAAAATATTACACAGAGCAGAAAAATTGAACATTCAAGGAAATATATTCCTCTCTCATCCATCCTCTTTACAGAAGAAAACTGGCAAAGTTTATATTTTAATAATTTTATTTATCTCTATTATCAATTTAAATTATATAACTTTATTTATTTATTTATTTATTTTGGTAGGCTTAATGCTTGTGGAGCCCAACGCGGGGCTTGAACTCAAGATCCTGAGCTCAAGAGCTAAGCTGAGATTAAGAGTTCAACACTTAACTGAGCACCCAGGCACTCAAATATAACTCTATTTCTTAACTTACCATAATCAGGCAGTTATATAAGGATCTTGTGCTATAATGAATGACATAATACAGTTACAATACTTTCTGCCTTTCATCCATCTCTTTATGGATAGATAGATATATTTATATCATAAAATGCAGTGGTTCTGACAAGGGTAATTTTGCAACCAAGGGAATATTTGGCAAGTCTGGAGACATTTTGGGTTGCAACAATTGGGGATTCCTACTGGCATCTAATGGGTAGAGACTTGGGATGCTGTTAAACACTCTAAATAGGACAGGCCTTTATGACAAAGAATGATCCCATATGAAAAAATCAATAGTGCTGCTATTGAGAAATCTTGTTTTAGAATTTGCCTCTATAACTGTAGATAATGTCCTTAAAATAATTGACAGCAATCTTTGATAGAAATGACTCCTTGCGGGGCGCCTGGGTGGCTTAGTCGGTTAAGCGTCCGACTTTCACTTAGGTCATGATCTCGCGGTTCGTGGGTTCGAGCCCCGCGTCGGGCTCTGTGCTGACTGCCAGCCCAGAGCCTGGAGCCTGTTTCAGTCTGTTACTCCCTCTCTCTCTGACCATCCCCTGCTCATGCTGTCTCTCTCTCTCTCTCCTAGAAATAAATTTAAAAAAAATTAAAAAAAAATGACTCCTTGCTATGGAAAATGAGGTAATTAGAAGTATATCATTTCTCCACCTACCTAAATCAAATTTGTTATTTGTCTTATTAATTTTAACCTGTTATTATTTATAAAATTTTCATTCTTAATTATTATTATAATCATAATTGTATCATGTATGCTTTATTTGTCAAATAATTCTAAGAACTCTGAACCATTAAATATAATTTAAAATACCATTTGTATCAGTATTCACAATAACATTGATTCAGACAAAGACCACTAATAGATGTTAAAACTACTGGGCTAAAGTTATGGGAAACGAGATTTAGACAACCTCAGATTTAGACATTCCTCCACATATTACTTATTCATTTTGGGAAAAATTCACCTTTATAATGGATAGCATTGTGTTTAGCACCTTAACAATAAAACTTAACATATGGTAGAACAAACTCATATTACATGCCTCCTTATATAATGTAATGTGAAATAGAGCACATTGCTTAATCATGAGAAAAAAAATCAAACAAATTCAGATATTGGAAAATTCAACATGACAACTAGCCTAGACTCAATAAAAAGGTCAGTAGTGTAGAAGACCAAATTGAGAAACATAAAAAGGTAGAGGTTTTGATCTAGGATAAATAATACCAAAAAGACATGATTTTCACATGTAGTGGGTGACCTCTGATTGGTTCTAGTTCAGAGCAGACAAAGACATTTTGGACATCATTTGAGAGTAGGTATAGAATGAATAAGAAATAAGGTTAGTGTACCAAGGCTATATATTTCTTGGCTAAGGAATAGGCCAAATTTCTTAACTTTCATGGTTATGTAAACAGAATGTCCACCATACATCATCAAGTTATTTTTATATGGTTCAGTGGGTTGAGGGAGGAAGGGTTTGTGAAACGTTTATGAAGGAAGAGCAAATGAGAGCAACTGGGACAAAATATTAACAGTTGGTGAACTGAGATAAAGACAGCATATGGTTTATTTATTCTATCATTCTGTCCATGGTAAGTATGAAACTTGCCAAAATAAAAATTGTAAGAATTGTGTTTACCCTCTGATCAAACAAAGCCTGAGAAATAAATCTCATTTTTTTTTAAGAAAGTGGACTTTATGTATTGATATTATGGTAAACACTTAAAAATTAGCTCTCCCAGGGGCAATAAAAGCCCTTATTTGAAGCATTTGTTGTTGCATTCTGGGGTGTTAATATTCTTACCATAGTCAGTTCCTAGCACTGAACACAGAATGTGGAAGAAGTGCCCAGTGCTACACCATTATAGTTTTCCCACCATGCAGATAGATGTAAACTCAAAAAGCATAAATAATAGAAAACTATAGCAAAATAGTTAGGAAATAATGAATTTTGACTATTCATTGCCTCTCTTTTTAATACAACTTACTTAAGTATAGTTTATATTATAGAATTGATAATGTCTGCATCTAAAAAATCTCTTATAAAATTCTTAAAAAAAAATGTTTTTTCAACATTCCTAAGAAATCAATAGCTGTTTCACATAAGGCCTTAAAGGCCAACTCTAGCACATCAATGGTCCTATGCTTTGGAAAGATTCCCAGAGGGGAAAATGGAGCCTAGGAGTACAAAGTTTAGGTTATACTACCCTGCATCTTGATTCGCTATCAGGAGAACAAAAGAACCCTACAAGAAAGATGGTCTCTTTACCTGCCCAGGAGTAAAATTCTGTATGAAGTATTAAATGATTTATGTGTCAAGCACAATTCTAGATGTTGGAGTTACAACAGTGACAAATGAAACCCTTTCCCTCATGGACTCTATTTTGGTCGCCTTATGATTCACTCCTGTTATTTGTTGATTTAGAACTTGGAGCTTCTCCTTGGCTCCTTGGACAAAACCATGCTTATTCTTGGGATATAGCTTATATATTCTGATTTCTTTAAAGGAAACTGTATTTGGTCTCCTTTTTCCTGGGAATTTTCAAATTCTCCTTCCTTTTTTGCCACTCCCTTCCTTGTTTCTCATTACTAACTTGCTTTTGTAATTATGTTTTCATCATTCAAAAGAGGCTTTGGGAGTGGCAAATGGATTTTCAGTCCATTATCGTAAACCAGAATATATTTTCTGATACTTTCCAAAGAGATTGTCTAAATGGATTATCTAAATAGAGTGATTTAGAAAAATTCATCTCTTTCAGAGAGTACAGACTGAAAAATCTCCTTAGTGGCCTTATAAATCAACACATCTATTTTTTAAATCATTAAGGATAAAATAAATTGTAATATCAGGGTGAAAGGAAAATTGGGACCTGATTGAGTATAATTATTCCATAACTTCTAATTGTCCAAAATATTCATGTATTTTGTTACATATTTAGTTCTGAGGTATTAAAATTTCTAATTATGTACTGAAAATTCCTAAATGAATAGCAACTGTTGTCCCTGACAGGAAGCTAGTCAGGAATTTTATCCACCTGTAAACTTTTTATGAAATTAATACCTTTTTATATTCATGTTTTTATCATTACATGTATATTTATAACTTTTAAGCATTTTTAAACTAAGTAAATTTTATTTCCCGGGAAATAGAAATGCTACATGCTAACATTTAACTTTAGCTTAGAAACTATTTACTTAATACTATTTAAAAATTTTTTAATGTTTTATTTATTTCTGAGAGAGAGGGAGAGACAGCTGTGAGCAGGGGAGGGTCAGAGAGAGAGAGACACAGAATCCGAAGCAGGCTGCAGGCTCTGAACTAGCTGTCAGCACAGAGCCTGATGCAAGGCTCGAACCCACGAATACTACTTAAAATTTTAAGTATTTATTGATTTCATTATTCATCTCAGAATTATGGTGCATTGAATCTGCCTTTACAATAAAAAGGCAGAATAGCACTTAATTTCTTTTATATGTAAATTTAAAAATCTTGATTAGACTTAAATTAGGGTGGAAATTCAACTGTGATCCATCAAAGCATAAATTTTATTTGGTTTAAAGCTCACATACTGACAATTAAGCACTAAGAATGTTCAGTCTTTTACATCTCATTCTAAACAGTATAGTATAGTAAACAAAGTAACTTTTATAACACACTGATCAAGAAAAGCTAGATAAATGACATCTTTGTATAATATTATTTTACATTTTCTTTCTACTTTCTAATCTCTCTACTGCCCCTGTTTATTTTAAATTATTGTTTAGAATCCAGCAAAGATTTCAGCCTTATTTCTTACATGTTTCACACACAATGATGAAGAAGTTATCAGAGCAAGATGCCAAAATGTAAATTAATACCACATTAAAAAGGTCTGTGTTTGTATTTAGATTATAAGTAGTATAAACTGCTTCAAAGGGTTTTTCTAGGTTCTTTTGAAAAAGTTGCTTAAGCAAATAAAATTAAAAAAACAAATAAGAATATTCTATATAACTACTTTGGATAGCACATATCTTTAAAGTAGTTTGACTCTATATGGTCAACATAGATACACCCCAAAACCAGTTCATTTCTCTAGTTGCTTCATTATTTTATTTTTTGTACAATTAGTTCTTGTCATCTTGTTCTTTCTGAGTAAAGCTGCTATATAGAGACACCTGCTGGGAAATAAATGAACAGAAGAAAATTCAAACCTGAGCTTTGGAAACAAAAAAAATCTTCCCTTTTATGTAACTTAAGTATGCTCTTTTCAAAAAATGTATTTCGCTTCAAAGCACACTTGCTTCTAAAATATATTCAAAGTCCACCTACATCTGAAGTTTTGCTATGCATCTAAAAATCTAAACCTTAGCATGAAGTTTCCAGAGCCCACATATATCTGCTGTATACATTAGGTATAGGATACAGGAAAATTGTAATAAATGTGTTTCAATCAAGTCATTTATAAGATGTTCACATGTATTGTTTTAAAAATTCTAAAGGGGATTATTTTTCTTTCTTTTTTTTAAATATTTTTTTTATTTATTTCTAGGAGAGAGAGAGAGAGAGACAGTGTGAGCAGGGGAGGGTCAGAGAGAGAGGGAGATACAGACTCTGAAATTGGCTCCAGGCTCCGAGCTGGCAGTGAGCACAGAGCCCGATGCGGGGCTCGAACCCACGAACCGCGAGATCATGACCTAAGCGAAAGTCGGATGCTTAACCGACTAAGCCACCCAGGCGCCCCTAAAGGGGATTATTTTTCAGAGTGACTATAACTCCTCTAATTTGTATTACTTTTATATCTTAATTTTTATTTAAAACATTTGCTAAATCAAGACAAGATTTATCCTTTAAGGGTTTAATATAAATACTCTGAATTAATAAAAATGGTCTCCTGACAATCTGTTTACATAATTGTAACCCAGTAGATTAAAAACATCAGAAACTATATGCAAAAAGTACAGACTTTAAGGGGTGCCTGGGTGACTCAGTTGGTTAAGCGTCCAACTCGATTTCAGCTCAGGTCATGATCTCATGATTCATGAGATCTAGTCCCTACTTGGGCTCCTCGCTGGTAGCATAGAGCCTGATTGAGGTTCTCTCTCTCTCTGTCTCTCTGTCTGTCTCTGTCTCTGTCTCTCTTTCTCTCCGCCCCTCCCCAGCTCACATGTATGCATACTCTCGCTCTCAAAAATAAACTTTTAAAAAAGGTACAGTGTTTAATAGCAAAGAATCAAATAGGTATTTCAACTGTGTTCCAATCTCAAAGACAAACTTAACTTCTTCAGAGCTACACTGATACACCTGCCATGTATTATAAGACGGTAAAACTTAAAGATGATATAAGCTTAATCTGATTTCTTGAATGGTTTTAACAATTTCATTGAGGTGCTCTGCTGAATTTCAAATCATAGGCAAGATTATATCCAGGTCCTGGAGTGCAGCCACTACAGCAGCTCTTAAGTGATATTCACCATAATTCAGCTGAACATGGACTAGTCATGTGTGGAGAATGGATGACAGCAAGACTTCTAAGCACCTGCTCTATGCTTCCAACCAGATAGGGAGAATATATTATATAGTGACAAACTGGTATCTGCCCTCCAACCATGTGGCAAAGATGCTGACAACAGCTAAGAAACCAACCAAAGATGTCATGATTCAAGATGAGGTGAGCATTTTATAATTTCAGAGTAAAAGAGAGCACGCTTTGAGAATTAACAGGTAAACTTGCTATTAAATGAACTTAAAACCCCACATTGCCCTACTCAGATCAAATACTCAAACCCATTCCAGAATATCCAATAGCATATTGAAAAACAGAATAGCATACAGTGTAATAACACAAACTCTGAAATCAGACAAAGTCAAATTCAGTCTCCAGCACTAAGTAGGTGATGCAATATTTAGATAATATTTTCCTTCTTAGTATGAAGAATATATTAATGGTATTATTAGGATGATTCACATTAAATGATATAATGCACATAAAGTGTTTCCTAGAATATTTGGCATATGGTGAGCATTCCATGAACATTACCATTTTAATGTTGATGATCAGCTATAGGGGAAATTTCATTAAATCCTTGCACACATCATTTCTACTACTTTTACAGGATTATAATGGCATTATTATATTTATATTCTTTGGAGAATGTTGCAGTCAGAATCATAAATGTTGGTTCTGAAAACAATAACAAATCAATTAGAAAATCAAATTGAAGGATGTATCTCAAAAGATACAGGTTTTAGGAAGATTGAATTTTAAAGACTGTAGATTTATGTGTTGTTTTTAATCATCTTAGATGAAATTCAAAACATGTGAACCCAAACATATAAACATACTAGCAAAAAGAAAAACCTGTATTAAAATAAATTATTTACTTAGTTGTAACTTCTGCAATGCCATCAATATTTGGATGGCTTCTCTCACACCCTTCTGCTGGCTTGCCTATCGGGTATTTAGAATAATATTACATAAGTCGTCATGGAAATCCAAGACAATATATTGAAGAAATTTTAGTTGGAGATTCTAAAATTAGTTGGAGATACATCCCAAGTGTGAATCACAAAATTCTTGTGGGATCTGAGATTGGAAAATTAAGCTATTAATCTAAGATGGTTTAGTCAAAAAAAGAGATAGCTGAATAATTGCAACTGGAGGCACTATATAACACCAACACTGTTCATGGTCTATCCTTCAGTAAGGAAACAAACCCAGCTTTGTATGACTTTTTTGTTTTGTTTTGCATGTGATTGGAATACACACTACTGAGCATAGTGATAAAAAGAGCTTGACAAACTTGTATTTTTTTACTTTGCATAATATTGACTTTCTTGTTTTGCTTCATGTTCTTCCCAGGAAGAAATACAAAATATATAAAATATATATTATCCATCCACCAAGAAACTAACTTAAACTCTTCATTATATAATTTCAATGAGCATGTTTGATATGCTTTTATTTAAGCAATGGTATTATCAATAGGCATAATCTTAAGGTAGATGGATAATAAACAGATATGTAAATAAAGATATAGATGAAATAAAAATGAATTGGTACAGGTTAGTCATTAGGTTTTCTTTGATTATGTGCAGAAATTAAAAAATGGGAAAAATAATTGTAATGAAAATCTACAAGAAACGTAAACAAGAATTGAAGATTAAGAAAAGTTAACAGGAAGATATCAGCTTGGGATAAACTTTGTAAAAATATTACATTTGGCTAACAATTTTTCTTTAGAAGTAGAGAGCAAATTATAAAATAATAATGTAGTGTTCTGCTTATATTACTTTAACTAAGCAACTTTTCCTGCATGCACCATACAACCTGGACCTAGATACAAGCAAGACTGAACTCATTATTGTCCCCTGAAGACAGCATGAATGTAAATCAGCGAAAATATAAGGCTCAGGATAACTTTTGGGCTGGTAATAAAATTCATGGTGCTTAAATTGCTCACTTCTAATGCATATTTTACAAGTCTCAGAGGAAATCTCTGAAACTCATAGATTTTCCCCCTTTCCTCATTACTGCATTTGATGTACTTTCAAACTGTAAGATGAATTTGATACTTTGTATAACACTGAAAGTAACTATCTGAGAGAAACTGAAGGTGCTACAAAACATTTTCTATTTATGATAGTCCATTTTGGATTGCTAAATGGGAAAACTGAAGAAATGTATCCAAAGTTATACAGGTTTAACATCAGAAAGGGTTCAGTCTTCTAAAGTAGGGTGTTGATTTTTTTCTATATCTATTTTTTTCTTAATCTAATGAATTAAGAATGATTCTTTACTGTTATCAGTAAAGAATATTTTTTAAAATATTTAAATATTTTTATGGTGATTACATGTTCATTCCGATTTATTTACACTCTGATCCTTGTTCTTAAACATTTTATGAGTGTTAGTGAGTGATGGTCTATGACCATTGAAAAAGCACTAAGTTTACTGGCCTATATAGGGGGATGAGTATGTGACCTTTATTCCCTTGTCATAATTCCTAATATAGCTTATCAAACTAACCAGAAGAACCAGAGAAACATTCCATGAGGATACAGAAAGGAAAGGTACCAAATTTTTGGATTCTGCTCGAGAATCTTGTCTTCCATAAGAAGAATATTAACAAATTCATCTTATAATGACTATGATTATATCCCATTAATTTCTACACTTAAAGATAAACTTCCGTATATCTGAGTGATAACAGAATCTATATCAGGTAGACTTGAAATGGTTTTATAGAAAAAAGATATGCACCTATCAAACGTATAGATAAGTTAATTAGATAAGAAAACAGTTGATTTTTTTTGGAGGGGGAAGATCTGATTATTTATTTTCCCTTCTTTCTTTTAAGATATTTTTGCTGTATATAGAAAACTACATTTATAATTATTTTCTGTCAGAACATTAAAGAAATCATTTCACTGTCTTCTAGCTTTCATTATTTTTGAGAGATGAGCTGCTGCTCCTTTAAAGCTGATTTGTAATTCTCTCACTCCACCCCATTTGTTTTGTACCTATAGTTTCACAACAATATATTTAGGTAGGAATTTCTTTTTATTTTCCCTGCCTGAGATCCTCTATGGACTAAATCTATTCTTTAGTGACTTTCATCAGTTCTATGCCAATTTCAGGTAATAAGTAATCAAATATTATTTATTGCCACATTTTCATGATCTTCTCTTTCTATGTAACTGATTAAAGCCTTTATCTTCTATGTTTCTTATCCTTTCTCATATTTCTTTCTGACTTTTGCTTTTATGTACTTTTTAATTTCTTCTGATTTGTCTTCCAATTCACTAATTCTCTCTTTGTCTGTGTCCAATCTGCCCTTAAAAGGTATACATTGGGTCTTAAATTTCCATTGTTGTTTTCAGGTCATACAACAGTTTTATTTTTCTAGAAATATTTTCAGATCTGATATTTTGACCTCTGATATTTTGACCTCTTTAAATATAGTAATTACTGTATTACTAAAAATACCGTAATTCTGACTATTTCAGAATTTGAAGATTTAGGAGTCTGATTAGTCTGCTGATTTTTTTCCTGATTTCTCATTGTTCCTTGCTGACATGTATGTTTTTTTCCTATGATTTTATCATTTCCCCCCAAAATTTATTCATGTAAATTTCTTAAGATTGAAGATGAACTATATTCCTCTAGAGATGATTCATGTAGTTTTTGCTACACACCTGGGAGTACCATGAGTCTGGGACTATTTTAAACCAAATTTGTGGTTTAAGAGTTTTGAGTACATTCAGCTAATCCTAATTTTTACTGCATATTTTGGAAGTTACTAGGCTTGTGGTTACAATTTCCGTGATGTATTATTTTACTTCTCTGTGGTGGAGACAGGTTTATTTTGTTTCATCCTTGCCCTGACAGTATAGTCTTCTAGTGCTTCTGCTTCATAGATAGGGTGTAGCCTAATAGACTTGTTTTGGTCCTAATATTTGATCTCTTTCATTATTGCTTTGAAAGACAATCAAATGCTAACCTCAGTTTCATTAGACTCAGCAAAATTCCATTGGCCCACTTACCTATCTTACTTTCAGCTTTCTTTTAGATTATTGTCTTATAATTTCTGACATTCTGTCAGTATCTCAGAGATTTAAAAAAAAAAGTCTTAAATTATTTTACCCAACATTTTTACCTGTTTTGATAGGAGGATTGGTCTAAATCGCCTAGCCTGTTAAGTGTGAGCGTACAGCCCTTCTTTTCTTTCTGTTCTACTACTGTTTAGGGTCAAAACATTTCAATTAAGCAAGCTCCCTTTGCCAACAAGTTAAAATCACACCAAGTCAAGCTTCATGAGAGATTCAGAAGTAGAATAGTAAAAACTACAATGTAAGGAGTAGTGATAACTTTTATATAGGAACATGAGAATATAAGCATATATATATTTTTGGTTTTAATTTTGACACATGAAAGATTTTGACCTAAGCTATGTAGAAATAATTTATAATAGACAACACAAAGGATTTTAGCTTCACAATATAGGAGTGGTTTTAGGGAATCTATTTTACTAAGGCATTTATATAAGACGTGTTACCCCAACAAAAATAATAGCTGTTGTTTATTGAGTGGACTTTGGAAGTCAATTTAAATGAATTCCTTTACACAATATTCTCAACTTTCTACAACTATGTCCTTTTCACAGATGTCAAGACAGATCTAGAAATGTTAAATGATTATTCAGGTCCACAACTGACGAGTGACAGAACTGAGATTCAAATCCAGGATATTTCATTCTAGAGCCAACTGAACGCTTATCCAAAGGTTGTGTCATAGTTTAGAAGTGGTCGTGTTCTCCACAGCAATATATCCGATACCCTTTCAAAGTCCTTCCTATATTTATGAAAACACAAACAGACACAGAAGTGTCTTCAAAGTGTTTTAATCAGTTCTGTTTGAAAAACATAAACACATATACCCTACCTTGCCTTTATTATTTTCAAAGTATTCACATATTCTTATTAGTGAGATATCAATAAGGTTTCACTTATTATAACTCATCCATTCTCTTAGTTACCATTAGACCAGAGTCTTACTCTTTAAGCTGCTGGATGTTAGTTTGACAGAAGAAATTAAAAAAAAAAAAGTAAAAAGAATCAAATTCAAGACCAATGTATAAGATTATTTATTCTGCCCACACCAACACTAAATTATCTCTGATTAACTGTGATGTGATGAGGTATTAATTATTACACTACTTGTTAAAAAGATATTCCAAATATATATATAAAACTCTTAAATAAAACAAAATTTCATCTACTTATTTTCTGTTGTCAGTGGAGGTTTTTGTTTGTTTTTGTTTTATTGGTTTTTACTTTAGTTAAGCTCAATCCAATGAGGTTATGGGCTAAGCAAGATCTCAGCATTCCTGGTGACAGTAGCTAATCTGGAAACTAATAACAATCTCATGCAGCCAGATTTTCACCTCCAGCCTGAATTTAAAGACCAGTCTGAATATTTTAAAATAAAATTGGTTTGAATATTTGAATACAAAATATAGTAATAATACTGAATATAGCCTATGAAATGATTGACGTATGGCATTACCATTGCATGAAAATTGGTTGGTATATTTAGGATTTCTCAGGCAGGTAATCTATATCATGAATAAGATTATTTCAAAAGTATGTAAAGAGGGGTGCCTGGGTGGCTTACTGGGTTAAGCTTCAAACTTCGGTTCAGGTCATGATATTGCACTTCATGGGTTTGAGCCTTGCATTGGGGCTCTGTGCTGACAGCTCATAGCCTGAAGCTTGCTTCAGCTTCTGTGTCTCCCTCTCTCTCTGCCCCTCCTCTGCTCGTGCTCTCCCTCTCTCTCTCTCTCTCTCTCTCTCTCAAAAATGAATAAACATTTAAAAAAATTTAAGTTTGTAAAGAAATATGAAGAAACTGAAGGTAGGCTGAGGAGGGAGGTGATAGCTTATTTATTGTGCCAACATCTAAAATTACTGGAAGATAGATTAACTAAATATAATCATCAACTTCCAATCTGGGAGCAGTTTAGCAGCAATAATTCCTCAAATTGATCAAATATGGGAAACAAACAAAAAGTTGAAAAGAAATTTCTGTCTGGCCAACCTTTGATTGATAATTAAATTATATATTCTAAATACTAAATTGTTCAACCTTTTGTGACCCAAACAAAATTTTTCAGTCTCTCGTCTAGAGCTCAGTGGATCTATTTTATTGAGAAATGGCTTGTTTTGTCTATTATAAACATGGAAAACATAAGCTTTTTTTCCCATAAAACCATATATGGGTCTGCTACATGCCATAGAAAAAACTGTCGTGTATATTAATTTTCCATATCAACTACAAATGAAACAACAATAGGCCTGAGAATTTTATCTCTACTATACTCACAAGTTTAAATGAACCAAATAAGCTGTTTTAAGACACTATGGCTGATTGGCTTAAGATTCAAATGACTGAAAGAGTTCACCAAACTTATATTCCTTGTTTTCAGAATACTTGACACATAGTTCTTCAAACCTATCCAAGCCATTATTAAATGACATAAAAGGTGTTTATTGCTTCAAAAGGCAGCCTACCGGAATATTGCTTTTTTCCCCCTCTGAGCTACAGTCCTTTAAATGGCACTTTCTATAAATGCTAGATCTTTTCTAATAAGAAGCAATACTGTGATCTCAGAGAAGCCTCGTATATTGTGACAAATCTCTGAGCCTCTGGGCTGTTTACCTAATGCTCAACTTAGACTATGTTTCTCTCTATCTATGTTTTCATCTGTATAGCTCATCTTTGTTCACAAAATAAGTGAAAAATATACACTCTCTTCATATATATATATATATATATATATAAAGGTTAAAAAGGAGATATAGTCAATCCTATTAGAAGCTATAGTGAAGGTTACTGTGACTAAATTCAGCCCATGAGGTCTTACTGAACAACCACAAATGAGATAAATTTGTCCCGTGCCACCATATCCCATAGCTCTTCTAGAGAAGAACCTCTTTCCTGTCTTTTTCCCCAAGAATTCACAAAGTTTAAAGGACAATATAAGAATAACAAGGTAATTTAGAATGAGTGACAGTATATTAATGCAATAAGCACTTCAACTCACTTAAAAGAAGGCATTGTATCATATACTATGAAGGAAAGCAAAGAAGTATAATAGTCCTACCCCATCTGTTCTAAGGGACTTTCTAATTTCTTTACCACTACTTATTTCCTCAGCCCGTTCGTCAGCTCTAGGTCTCCTTCCTAATCTGGGCATGAATACGTTGACCTCTCACTTTAACTGCATACTCACACCGGCCCCCTCCATCCTTCTCCATTCCTTTTCTTCTCTTTCCAACTCTCCACAGCTGCTGTTCTAAATTTTCATCTTAATTTCCAAAACCACAATCCTATAGCAACTTTCTCTTAGAAACTTAGTAATCTCAAAATTTACTAAGAAACAAATAACAAACTGATGACAACAAAAACTCAAAACAGAGGCTAGCCAAAGCAGTCTTTCTTCTTCCTTATGTTTCACTCAAAGTCTCTTTGATAGTGACACATTTTCAACTGTCTCAGTTTCATGTGTTGCCACATTGGACAATGTGTTAGAACCATGCCTTTCAGTCTGCCAATCAATTACCACCATTTAGTCTATTTCTCATCTCTTCTTCAGATGTTTCCGTTTTATGAAACACACACACACTACACACAAATGTTAAGCACTTATTCCTTTGTCCCATGCTTATGTTTATTTTCAGTGCTTCCTTTTCTAATGAAGGGTAACATTTACTTCTTCAACTCTCTTCATCACAAAATCAACTGGATACCCAATTGACTCTGGGCATCTGGTTGGATATCCAGAGCTCTCTCATGATTCAGAGCTCTTTTTCACCTTTCTGATACCATTTCCTCCACACTGCCTCCTAAACAAATGCATATTGATCTTTTGAGGTCAACCCAAATATCATCTGCTTGGAGAAATCATTTGAGGCTTCCTTCCCATTTCATCCTCAGAAGAATTAATCACTTTTTTCATTTGTAATTCTACAACGTGTTTTTTATTATGTTGTGTTCATTTTCTAGTATTACTTGTAAAAATAATACCTTCCTTTCAGTAAATCATGAAATCTTAGTGGGCAGAGATACAATCTCTATCACCCTCCTACCTCAGTCATCTCTAATTTAATGCCTGACATGTAATATTTGTTGCAATAAACTGATTCCATCCCTCAAGAAGCCTATTATGTAATCTGCTTATGGAAAATTCCATAAAATGATATTATAGGAATTTAGAGAAAGATCACTCCACTGTGATGTAAGAAAGCTAAAATGTGTTTGAGGAGAAGAGAATTCCAAACATATCAGGTAATATCTTGTATCATGCAGAAAGAGTAGAGTGAACAAAAGGTCAAACCTGAAAAGGCATAATGCTTACTTAAAGGAAACTGAACATCTAACTGGCTAGAATTTAGTAATAGAAAATAAGATAACATTTGAAAAATAAGATGAAGAGTGAAAAGCTTGGCATCAGGCAAAATGGGTTTGAATACAGTGACCAAAAAAAAAAAAAAAAGAGAGAGAGAAAGAGAGAACTTTATTTATCTCACATATAAATGAAATCCAAAAATAAGCATTCAAGGGTTAAGCAACCATTCATACTGTGCGCTCCATGACCATCAATATATGCTTTCTACTTCCTGGTCCAGGTAGCATTTTGAACTCCAACCATTATGCATTTCAGTAAGTACAAAGGAGCAAGGAATAAAAATGGTACACTTTTTGTTTTTGAAGATATGTCCTGGGGATTTCAAATGCTGGTCAGAATTTCTTGCTAGGGCTATACCTAGTTGCAAATGAGACAAAAAAAAATCTTATTTCTTATTGGCAAACATGTTTTTCCCCCTCTTCCCAAGTAGGACTTTCTCTTCTTACCCAAGATTTTAAAAGATAAGTTAAAGCATTTGCATTTTTAATGGTAAGAATAATAAACATAAACTCAAAAAATATAGTTTCATAAACTGACATTTTTAGGAGCTGAATAAACCTGTTAGTTTGTGTCTTTAATGTTTCAGAGAGAACATAAGCGCAGTTTCTATTTGCCTAGCTATTCATCACAGCTATTTTTTCCTTTAAATATTAAAGCATTTATTATAATATTCAGCTAAAAGAAACAAAGGAAATTTGACAAATATAGATATTATCTCTGAATATTTAACATTTTTTTTTTTGCCCAATTCCATATGAATGGTCATTTCAGCAAATGGCACTTGAATACAGAATTTAAACACAAAGAAAGGCTGACTTCCCTATTTCTGTTTGCAGATTGATTTGGTTTTGTTGAATGTAAATAAGCAAAATCATTTCTTTCAAAATAGCTATGAGGGCTCATCCCTCATTAATCTCTGCAAGGCTTTTCTTGCCTACATCATAAACCCAGCAGCAGGAGGTACTAACACAAAGCTCACATACCTCCCAAGTTTGCCTGGAGTACATACCATTCCTAGTAATGCTCATATCCTAAGTTAGAAAATATTCTGGTCATGATATTGCTTAGCTTTAATTTTCAAATACCACTTTTTAGTCCTAAATGTGAGAATAAGAAACAGTACTTCAAATATTATGCATTTATACACTTTATACAATTAAATATAATCAAATAATTACATTAAAACTATAATGGGAATTAATTACTACAGGGCATAAAATTTTATTTTTAATAGTCATATTATCTTTATATACAATTCTAATCATGGGTAAATGCAGTTATATCATGACCAAAAATGAAACAAGAAACCACAATAACAACATAAAAACATTTTTTATTAAAAAAGGGGAATTAAGTGCTCGCTTCGGCAGCACATATACTAAAAAAGGGGAATTAATTTCAGACACATTTCTCTTAACATTCTAAACTGCTTATAAAGAATTAGCAATAAATAGATGTAGGAAAAAACAGCATAAACAAATAAAAGCAGGGACCATCAGAACTGAGATGACAAAAGAAGTTTTCAGAATTTGAAAGAAAATTTTACCAACTCCTAAGGATCTGTACTAAGAAAAGGAAGGTGTCCAACTCATGCTTATAAATTTAAGCAACCTTAACCACATAAAAGAAGGTTGGAATATTCATTTTCTTTTACGTGTTATATAGTCCCTCAAAATATGTTCTTGGTAGTTTTGTATAGAAAACCACTCAGCTATTCCTCCTATTATGAGGGAGAAAGTTTGTGAAGTGACCAGATCATTGTTTCCAATCCCCACTTGACTTCATATTTTTAATTCCACTTAAATATTAAAACCTCAAAAACGAAATAAGAAGAAAGTATAGTGGATGGAGACACATTAATTTTCATACACATTATCTCTAGATATGAAGTATTTTTAGGAAGAAACAAGGAAAAAGAAGATTCCTAGAGGTGCATTTTGGATCTTATGCTTTTTCATGCACTCCAGTCTAGAGCATAAGAGAGAAAATTAGTATATGAGATTTCCAAAAATAAGAGGTAGGTTGCAAGTAGAGCCTCCTGCGAACTAGAAACTAGGCAAGACACAGTGTTCATCACTATGTCCTCCAACTCTAGAGCAGAGAAGGGAATTCTAGCATCTCCCCAGTGTTAGTGAACAGAGACAAAGAAATGGCCACACACCCTGCCTGTGGAGGGACACTGAATTAAAAAGCTCTCTTCTCAAGCAAGGATGAGTAATGAGAAAAAATAAAAACTAGAGACATATAGAACAAAAGGAAGAAAACACTGGAAGAATCTGAGTAAGAACATAATACAATACTTCTTCACCTGTATGAACCAAAAGAAAAAGAGAAAAAGTTGTGCATGTTAAAGTGTGTGTGTGTGTGTGTGTGTGTGTGTGTGTGTGTGTGTGTGTGTGACTATTCAGTAGTCTACAGAGAAAAAGCCAGCTGTTTCAATATCTATAGGGACCAGATAGAGGGTGGGAAGGACTGGGAAACTAGCCAATACAAACTATGTCAAAAGTGACAGACACTAATCAGCACCATCTAAATGACAAGCATGAGTATAGGCTTACTGTTACTAGATCTCTGATTTTGGAAATCTGGGAATTTTTAAAAACTGCTATCTTTTCCCTTCCCTTCTCCTTCTATCTTCCCTTCCTTCTTTTCTTTCCTATCATGTTGATTACCAACAAAACAAATGAATGACAACAGTAACAAGAAGAAAAAGTTATACAGCCAAACAAAACACAACTATAGTCAGCATACACAAGACAAACTCTTTTTCTGAGTTTGTCATAACAGAATATAACCAAAAAAAATTTGCAGAAACAAGAGAAGGTAGTCAAGAAGGGAACAAGAAAGGAAAGAAACAGCGTGTTATGATAAGTGTGCTGAGGAAACAATTTTCAATATCAAAATTAGAATTGGCAATGGAAGCATTAGAACCCATAACTATATTTTAGGAAAGTACAGCAGATATGTAGGTAATAATCTGAGAAACTCTTAGGTACCAAAAGAAAGAATGGAAATAAAAATAAATGGTAAGAGAGAAGAAAAGAGAGGGGGAGAATACAGGAAGCAGCACACACACAGCTGGCCCAAGAATATCAGTGTACTGTTACAGTGTACAGTAAAATAAAGAAAAGCAAAATTCCCTGATCTAAACATACCTTGAAAATGAAAACTGACAATGCCCACTACATACTTAAGATAAAACAATTGGCAAATAAATCAAACTTAAGGTGTATTTTGGAAACATTTTTAAAGTTACTAAGAAGAAGTAATTTAAAGGAAGGTGTCCATTAGATAAGAATTATTGAATTATTTTTAGTCCTTCTCCAAATCCCAATAAAATGAGAGCCAAGTACTTTTAAGAAATCATCAGTATGAGAGATCAAAGAGCAAGAGAGCTTATAAAGAGCAACAGAATTTCACAAGCTAGAACACAGAAAAACAAGAGGTTAGTAACTTCCTGGTACTGAGAAACTGGATCCTAAGATGTTAGTGGGGAAGCTCTGGTATTGAGGAACAGAAAATTTGGAAGTGGGGAAGACAATATATCTGAAACACAAGATTTATGTGAAAATCTGTTCAAAAAGAAGTTGAACCCCCAGATCTCCTCAACCAGTGTGTGAAGTTTTATGGCTGTCTTTTTCCATCAGTCAGAAAGGAGAAGATTTACTCTGAAAAGAGCAAGGTGGAGTCTCTCTGTACTGATATATGTCCAGCAAAGTTAACGGCAATTGTACCATGCAGAAAAAGAAAATTAAGTTAAAATTTTCACCCAGAATTCTGATATATTCATAACTTGTCCTTCTTTGGCTTGCACAATGAGGCTTATATACTTCCATGCAGGATACTAAAATGTTCTCTGAGAAATATGACCAAAAACAGAAATTTAAAATAATTATCATGAAGCTTTTTCAATGAATAAACCTGGCCACTATACCCTACACTGAAGGTAAGCAATGGTAAACTCTGTTCATGTACACACACACAGATTTCAACCAGATATCCAGGGAAAAATTCGGAAACAAAAGACAATGACGATGCAAACAGTAAAAAAACAAAACAAAACAAAAACCAAAATAACACTACAAGAAAACAGTTTATGGAGCAAAAATTATGGAGCATATTTTATTTTATTTTATTTTATTTTATTTTATTTTTACAAATAGTTTATTGTCAAATTAGTTTCTACATAACACTCAGTGCTCATCCCCAAAGTGCCCTCCTCCATGCCCCTCCCCCCCTCCCCCCCACATCCATCCGTCCTCAGTTTTTGTCAGCATTCAAGAGTCTCTCATGGTTTGCCTCTCTCCCTTTCCCCCATCATTTCCGCCCTTCTTCTCCCGCTTGTTCCTCCGTCAAGTTCCTCCTAGTCCTCCTATACGTGCAAACATATGATATTTGTCCTTCTCTGCCTGACTTATTTCGCTCAGCATAACACCCTCAAGGTCCATCCATGTTGCTACACATGGCCAGATTTCATTCTTTCTCATTGCCATGTAGTATTCCATGGTATAGATAAACCACATCTTCTTGATCCATTCGTCTGTTGATGGACACTTAGGCTCTTTCCATGTTTTAGCTATTGTGGAGAGTGCTGCTATGAACATTGGGGT
>NW_024082845.1:68130-79073 GCF_003009895.1 Hyaena hyaena
AAGAATTGGGATTAATTCTGTTTTAAATGTCTGGTAGAATTCCCCAGGGAAACCATCAGGTCCAGGGCTCTTATTTGTTGGGAGATTTTTGATCACTGATTTGATTTCTTCACTCGTTATGGGTCTGTTCAGGTTTTCTATTTCTTCCCGTGTGAATTTTGGTAGTGAGTGTGTGTTTAGGAATTTGTCCATTTCTTCTAAGTTGTCCAATTTTTTGGCATATAATTTTTCATAGTATTCCCTGATAATTGCTTGTATTTCTGAGGGGTTTATGGAGCATATTTTAAAACAATCTCGTCAATATTTTCAGAAAGTTAAGAAGGTATATTACATCAATTTTATAAAAGGATCATATTTAGAAAGCATTACCAAACCAGTAAGAACAGAAAATACACATTGGAAGTAAGAAAATTGATAACAGAAATGAAAAACTTGAAATGGATTATAAGGTTGGAAGAATTTTATAAAAAGGAGAGAAGAAAACATTAAAATGAGAAATATGAAAGAAAACACACACACACAAAAATAGAAGATAATTCCAGGAAGTCTAAGATAAAAAGCAATGAATTTCCAAAAGGTAAAATAACTTTTTAAAATAGGAGAGAAAACAATCAAGGAAACTATCTTTTAAGTGCCTCAAAATAGAAAAACATACATTTGTAGACATAAAAGATTCACTGAATGAATACCCCAAAACATGAATGAAAATGGACTCATTATAAGGACATCTCCATGGTATTTCAGAACTTAAGAACAAAGAGCTAATCCAAAAAGCTATAAAGAGAAACAGAAAATAAAAAGAGAAACAGGCTTCCTGCAAAAGATTAAGAGAATGATGCTATCAGACTTCTCAACAGTAGCTCTGCCTTCTAACTTCATAGTGCAATTGATTTCCAACCCTGAGTACTTGACCTAAACAAATGATCAGTGAGTAGTGAAATACAATATGAGAAATGCAAGATCTTAAATATATTGCCTCCAATGCATGGCTACTTAGAAAACCACTAGAGAATGTTCTCCACAAAAATAAAGGAATAAATAAAAAAAGAGAAAGAAATAGAATGCAGGAAATAGTGTTTATCAAAAGAGACCTTCAGGATCACACTCTCACAGTGCATCTTAAAAATAGACCAACCAGAATGGAGCACAACAAAATATCCAGGAACATTTCAATGTAGCTAAAATTGAGAATTTCTGAAAATTAATGCATTAGGCAAACATTTACACAACTTGAGAGATTAAGGACAAATTCATGACAAGTACATTGAAAAAAACTAACCAAACAAGAATATAAGCAAAAAAGACAATTTGTTCTCCAGAAAGATCAAAAAGTCCTGCAAGAAAAGAAAATTAATGAGAGTACTTTACATATCTCAGCTCTAAATGGAGTTTATAAAGTCATAATGAACACAATACTGAAATAACTAGAATTTGAATATCATTATATGGGGAAGGTAGGAAGATGGGAATTGTATGTGTTTTGATAACAGGGAGGGATAAAAAAGAAGCACATCAACATCTTCCATAGTAAATAGATAAACTCTAGACTTAAAATATTAAGAATATCAGCAAATTATGTAGAGATGTAAGTGATTTATGTCAAAGAAAGAGTTAAGAGAACCATAATTAAAACTGGCCTAGTGGGACACCTGGCTGTCTCAGTTGGTAAAGCATGTAACTCTTGATATGGTCTTGAGTTTGAACCCCATGTGTGGCATACTTTAAAAAAAAATTTAATTGGCCTATTAAAATAGGGCACATATAGGTAAAGTACTATTTCACAATAAAAACTCAGAAAATATATCTAAACAATGAAGGGAAATTAGCCTCAAGATTTCTTTGAAACACTCTGACAGAAGGCAATATAATACATCTCCAAGACATGTTTTGTACTAAAGGATAGGATCCAAGCATTTTTATGCCCAGTCAAGTAATTCTTTTTTTTATGACTTAAGGCAACTTTTAGAGACATGCTCATGTAGGCAAGGGCTCATAAAATAAATCACATATTTTTCCCTTGCAAAAACTCAAAGAGTATTCTTGTCAACCTACTAAGAGATAAATCAAAAGAAATAACAATTCCTCTTCTGCTTAAGATGGACTAACACAGACTGGATTGGCTCTCTTGCATAAAACCACCAAAAATCTGGACAAAACAGATGAAACAACAGTTTTCAAGAGACCATATATTAAGCAACAGAGGACAGTAATCACTGAAAGACAGAAAACAAATGCGATGTGCCCCTTGATTGACAAAGCTTACTGCCTTGAAAGATTTTTCAGGAAGGGGGAAACCAGCTGGAGCCCAGCACATTTCCTGAGTTGAAGAAACATAACTAAAGAGTCCAGGGAGACAAAGACAGATATAATTCACATGGAAGAACACCAGACAGGATTCTTCTGAACACCAAATGATGGAGATCTGCACTGGCTGAATTTAGTGGTCGAGTATTTAATATCAGCAGTCTCACTGATCAGTGGATTCATAGGAGGAAACTATGTGAGGCTAGAGAAAGAATCAACCAAAAGGATTAGAAATAACAGTGCCCAGCACTCACTCAGACACAACAATGATGTCTGTTTCCACTGCCCAGTTTTGAAAATCTTATAAATCTTAGGTCACTGGATTGACTATCCAGAACAGTCTTTTTACCATAGAAGGGAATAATTGACCTTAGACTAAATGCTGGTCTGATCTTGTCTAACAAATCTTAAAAGTAAAATCCAAAAGGGCAAAATTATTTACAAGTACCTTAACTGCATCCCAGTACAAAATTCAAGAGTATAAATTATAAAACAAAAATATTCAGCATTCTAAAGTTCAACATCAGAATATCTAGAATTCCATCAAGATAAAAGCCAGGCATGCTAACTGACAAGAAAATACATCACAAGTTGATAAAATAATGAATAAAAACAGACCCAGAACTGACACAAAAGTTAGAACCAACAGCTTTTAATAGGGTCACATAATTTTCTAAATTCCATATAATCACCATTATGTAACATCTCTAGGAATACTGCCAAATTTGTCTCTGGGAGAGATAAATATGGATGATGAAAATACGGAGGATGATTTTCTTCTTTAAACTTTCTAAATTTTCTACACTTTCTATAATGAGTTATATAAATGTTTAAATAGACATTTTGTTTTGAAAACTTTAAGAGATACGTATTAAAGTCAAACAAGAATAAAATTTTGCTAAATAATCTGTAGAATCAATTTTAGAATGAGAATATAAGTTTTCTCTTATGAAAGGCAAATATTAGTTTAGAAGAACTTATGCCTTTATTTATTTGTTAATGTTTACTTACTTATTTTGAGAGAGAGAGAGAGAGAGAGAGAGAGAAGGGGAGGGGTAGAAAGAGAGGGAGAGAGAGAAAGAATCCAAAGCAGGCTCTATGCTGCCAGTGCAGAGCCCAATGTGGGGCTCAAAATCATGAACTGTGAGATCATGACCTGAGCTGAAATCAAGAGTGGAACACTTAACCTCGCAGAGCCACTCAGGTACCCCTTAAGCATCCATTTATTGATAGTACCTAGCTCCTAGATTCTAAAAATAAACAAACAAAATGTAATAGATAATAACTCACATAACAATTCTCTATTGGTCTCTAACTGCTGAACCAAAGTCCAAAAGCTTAGTTTAATCCAACACATTACTTCAGAATAAGGGTGTAAATGCAAGGACTTTCTTCTATAAAAGCAAAACCTCTTCTATGGATATGCAGTTTTAATTTTAAAAGATGATAACTATCGTTTCTTTCACTTTTAAATTTGACTTAAATATTCTGTTAGTGTAAATACAGAACATTTTTGAAGTATCAATTTATAAATTAATATATTTAATATCATCAATCAATACATAATAAGATTAAAAAAGAGAGCCTAAAGTTACCAAAGGGATAAAAATATCATTTATTTGGAAAGACGTTAGAAGCCAAGATTATTCAACATGGCAACAGAGTTGCATAAAAATTCCCAAATAAAAATACATGTTGAAACACATTGGTGGCTCCGTTGGTTAAGCAACTGACTTTTGTTTTCACTCAGGTCATGATCTCATGACTCATGAGACTGAGCCTTATGTTTGGGCTCTGTGTGACAGCATGGAGTCTGCTTGGGATTCTCTCTTTCCCTGTTTGCCCTTCTTCTGCTTGCACACGCTGTCTCCTCTCACCTTCTCTCTCAAACTAAACAAATAAACTTAACAGAAGTGTGTTCCTACAGGTCACCTGGGTGGCTCATTTGGTTGAGCAGCTGATTCTTGATTTTGGCTCAGGTCATGATCTCACAGGTCTGTGAGTCTGAGCCCCACTTTGGAATCTGTGGTGACAGCACAGAGCCTGCTTGAGATTCTCCCTCTCTGCTCCATCCCATTTGTACCCTGTCTCCCTCAAAATAAATAAACTTAAAACATTTTTAAAAATATGTTGCTGTACGTGTGCATATGCCTATTCTTTCTTGCACCTATGGAAAATTGAACCACAGACATTTGGTGTAAGCACAAATAGTTTTAGTTCTTAACCAATTGAGCCACCCAGGCATCTACAGTTTTAGTTCTTGACAGTGAAACATATTTTCAACCTGGCCTCATTTACCAGGGATGTGTTCTAGCTATCACTGCAACCAATCACTCTAGAACCCAGTGGCTTAACACAACACAGTATTGTCTCCCAGGGCTCTGTTGAGGTTGACTGGGATCACCCAGGCATTTCTCACTTGGGTTTCTGATGTCTTTGCAGTAAGATGATGGCTGAGACAGTCATCTGAAGATTTGACCAGGCATATCCAAGATGGCTTCTATACTGACATGAATGGTGCCTCTGCTGGGAGGGCAGGAACACTTGCATATTGGTTGACCATCTTGCTCTCCCCACAGAGCTTCTCAATTTGCTCATCTTGCTACCTCACAAGTATCTCCATGTAGAAACTTACTTGTTGGCTACCTTCCTCAAGAAAAAGAATTTCAAGAAAGGGAAAAACAAACCTAACGCCAATTAAGTCCTAGGCCCAAACTGACATCAGGGTCACTTCAGGCATACTCTTGATAAAAGCAGTGTCAGGAGTCGGGGGGCGGGGAGGTTGGAATTCACCTGATTTCTTGATTGGGGGCATAGCATGCACATGAAAGAGGGAAGAATTAGCAAGAAACAGGTTTGAAAACTCAATACTCATATCTTCTTGAATTGACTACAAAAATAAGGTAACTCAGAATCATAATGTTAAAAATGACAAGAGAAGCATTCTGCCTTGATCTCCAAGTCTCCTGTGTGAATTTCTAAAACAACCAAGAACCCATATAAAAAGTGAATTTTTCCTGGTTTGGTCTTCCATAATGCTGAAAAAAGTCTTGATGTTTTCATTTATTTTTAATGACACTTCATACTCTTCTTCTTTGAATGGCCACTTTAAATCAAATTAACTCCTTTGTCTTATACTATTGTTTTATAGTTTGTTAGTTTGCCTTATACTTATGTTGAGGTAATTTTAGATTCATGTGCAGTCATAAGAAATAATATAGAAAGATCATTGTTGTAGCACTTACCCCAATTCCCTCTAATAATAATATCTTGTAAAACTAGTAAGGAGAGTGACACTGAAAACACAATCAAAATATACAAAATTTCATCACCATGGAAATCCTTCGTGTTGTGCTTTTAGAGTCACATCTACTTCCCTCTTAACCCTACCTCTTCCTTAACCCCTCACCAGTTTAAAAATTGTGTCAGTTCAATAATGTTAAAGAAATTGATCATACTTTTCAGGATTGGCTTTTTTTCACTCAGCACAATTTCCAGGAGACTCAGTCCGGTTGCTGTGTGTATCAATACTTTATTTCTTTTTACTGCTGACTACATCCCATTGGTAGATGGTTGTGCCGAGTGACTTTAATTCCCATCTAATTTTCTGTCCATCAATAGTTGAGAGAGTGGTATCGAAGTCTCCAACTATAATTGTGGATTTCTCCAATTTTCCTTTCCACCATTTTTGCTTCACATAGTCTACAATCCTGTTACTTGGTGCAAACACACTTAGGATTGCTATGCTCTCTTGGTGGGCTGACTTTTTATCATCATGTAATACATCTCTACTAATTTTCTTTTCTCTTAAGTCTACTTTACCTGATATTAACAGTCATTGTTGCTTTCCTTAATTAATGTTTCCATGTATACCGTTTCCTACCCTTCACATTCAGCTTCCCTATATCATTATGTTTAAAGTGAGTTTCTTTCAGACAGCATAAAGTTATGTCATATTTTAAATTCACTTCCCTGATTGCCTTTAACTTGGTATATTGAAACAAATTAAATTTAATGTAATTACTGTTAGGGCTTAAATTAGCCATTTTACTTCTGTTCTATTATACTTTTCTTGTTCGTTTATTTCTCTGTTTTCTTTTTCCTGATTTCCTCTGGATTTTTTAAACTTTAAGAATTCCATTTTGTTTAATAAATAGTGTTTTCTGAGTGTGCCACCTTGTATAGCTTTAATAGTGGGTGGTCTAGGTATTACTTTATATATACACACATGTATCACAGCTCACAGGTGAAATCATTTCACCAGTTCATGTGATCTATAGAAAAACCTACTTCCCTTTACATTCCCTTTACCTCCTTCTACTGTCATTCTAACTCACATTCCCCTAGAGGTAAGGTCTTGCTTTTCTTTGGTTGCTTTCAAAATGTTGATCTGTGTAAAGTTTGCATAAGTTTATGGTATGTCTTGGTATAGATTTAATTTATTGTTTGGGGTTTCCTTAGTTCTTTGAAGCTAGGTTTATGTCTCTTGCTCACTGTGGAAATTTGTCAGCACTTATTTCTTCAAGTACTTTTAAACCTTGATTTCTTCTCCTTTATTTTTATGATTTTTTAAATGGTTCCTAATGTCCCCCAGGCTCTGTTCATGTTATTCAGTCTATTTTGTGTCTTTCAAGATTGGGTCATTTTTATTTCTCTATTATCTAGTACACTGATTTTTTTCCTCTGCCCCTCCATTCTTCCATTGAACCCATCCATCGAGCTTTCTTTTTTTTTTATTTTATTTTTTTAATCTTAATTCCAATATATTTAATATACAATGTTATATTAGTTTTAGGTGTACGATGTTCAACAGTTTGATACATTACTCAGTGCTCATAATGGTAAGTGTACTCTTTAATCTCCATCACCTATTTTAACCATCCCCCTTGCCATCTCCTCTCTGGTGCTCTGTTCTCTATAATTAAGAGTCTGTCTCTGTTAATTATAGCATTATACTCCTACACTCCAGCCATAATATTGCAAATGGCATGATTCCACTCTTTTTTATGGCTGAATAATATTCCACATTATGTGTGTATATGTGTGTGTGTGTATGTGCGCGTGTGCATGCATGTGGCATTATATATCTATCAATGGACTCTTGGGCTGCTTCCATAATTTGGTTATTATAAGTAAGTTTAAATAAACATAGGGGTGCAAATTTTCTTTTGAAAATACATAGCAGTGCAATTACTGAATGGTAGAGTAGTTCTATTTTTAATTCTTTGAGGAACCTCCATCCTATTTTCCACAGTGGCTGCATCAATTTGTATTCCTACCAACAGTGCAAGAGGGCTCTTTTTTGTACACATCCTCACCAAAGCTTATTTCTTGTGTTGTTGATTTTAGTCATTCTGACAGGTGTGAGGTGGTAACTCATCATGGTTTTCTCTTTCCCTGATGATGAGTGATGGTGAGCATCTTTTCATGTGCCTGTTGGCCATCTGTATGTCTTCTCTGGAGAAATATCTGTTTATGCCTTCTGCTCATTTTTAATTGGATTACTGGTTTTAATTAATTGTTATTTAATTTAATAATTAAATTTAATTGATTATTTGTTTAATTAATTGCTTGTTTTGGGGCTACTGATTTTTATAACCTTTTTTTTTCTGGATACCAATGCTTCATTGGATATGCTATTTGCAAAAGTCTTCTCCCATCCCATAGGTCGTTTTTTAGTTTTGTTGGTTTCCTTTGCTGTGCAGAAGCTTTCTATTTTGATGTATCAAATAGTTTATTTTTGCTTTTGTTTCCCTTGCCTCAAAAGGACATATCTAGAAAAGTGTGGCTATGCCAATGTTAGAGAAATTACTGCTTGTGCTCTCTTCTAGGATGGTCATGGCTTCAGATCTCACATTTAGGTCTTTAATCCATTTTGAGTTTATTTTTGTGTATGTGTTATTTTTGAGTTTATTATTGTGTAAAGAACCCCTCCAATTTCATTCTTTTGCATTGTCCAGTTTTCCCAGGACCATTTGTTGAAGAGAATGCCTTTTACCCATTGTATATTCTTTCCTGCTTTGTCAAAGAGTAACTGACCATATAATTGAAGGTTTATTTCTGGACTTTCTATTCTTTCCACTGTTATATATGTCTATTTTTGTACTAGAACCATACTGTTTTGACTACTATAGCTTTCTAGTGTAACCTGATATCTGGAATTGTAATACCTACAGCTTTTTTTTCTTCCAAAATTATTTTGGATATTTGGGGTCTTTTTTGGTTCCATACAAATTTTAGGAACACTTGTTCTAATTCTGTGAAAAATGCTGTTGGCATTTTGATAAAGATTACATTATATATGTAGGTTGATTTGGTTAGTATAGACATTTTAACAGTATTTATTCTTCCTGTCAACGAATATGGAATATCTTTCCATTTGTTCATGTAATCTTCAACTTCTTTCATCAATGTTTTGCAATTTTCAGAGGATAGTTCTTTCACTTCCTTGATTAAGTTCATTCCTAGATATTTTATTATTTTTCGTATAATTGCAAATGAGATTGCTTTCTTATTTTTGCTTTCTATTGCTTCATTATCAGTGTATACAAATTTAATGGATTTCTGTATATTGGTTCAGTATCTTGCAACCTTACTGAATTCATTTTTAAGTTCTAGTGCTATTTTGGTGGAGTCTTTAGGATTTTCTGTATACAGTATCATGTCATTTGCAAATAGTGAATGTTTTACTTCTTCCTTACCAATCTGATGCCTTAAATTTCTTTTTCTTGACTGGGTGCTGTGGATAGGACTTCCAAAACTATGTTGAATGAAGTGATGAGAGTGGACATCTGTTATTCCTGAACTTAGAGGGAAAGCTCTCAGTTTTTCACCACTGAGAATGATGTTAGCTATGGGTTTTTCATATTGAAGAATAACCTTTATTATGTTGATACATGTTCCCTCTAAACTTACTTTGCTGAAGGTTTTTTATCACAAATGGATGTTGTACTTTGTCAAATATTTTTTCTGAATCTATGGAAAGGATCACATGGTTCTTATCCTTTCTCTTGTTGATGTGATAGATCACGTTGATTGATTTGCAAATTGAACAGCACCTGCATCCTGGGAATAAATTCCACTTGTTGTAGAAAATAATTTTTTTACTGTATTGTTGGATTTGATTTGCTAATATTTTGGTGAGGATTTTTAAATCTATGTTCATCAGAGATGTTGGCCTGTAGTTCTGATTTGTGATGCCTTTATCTGGTTTTGGTATCAGGGTCAAGCTGGCTTCATAGAAAGAATTTGGAAGCTTTCCTTCTACTTTTTAGAATAGTTTGAGAATAATAGGTATTAATTCTTCTTTAACTGTTTGGTAGAATTCAACTGTAAAGCTGTCTGGTCCTGGACTTTTGTTTGCTAGGAGTTTTTTGATTACTGACTTAAGTTCATTGCTGGTAATTAATCTGTTCAAATTTTCTTTTTCTTCCTGATTCAATTTTGAAAGATTATATATCTAGGAATTTATCAATTTATTCTAAGCTGTCCAATTTGTTGATACATAATTCTTCATAATATTCTCCTATAATCTTTTGTATGTCTGTAGGCTTGGGTTGTTATTTCTATTTCATTTCTGATTTTGTTTGAGTTCTCTCTCTCTCTCTCTCTCTCTCCCCCCTTTGTTTTATAAGACTGGCTAGAGGTTTATCAATTTTGTTTATGTTTTCAAAGAATCAGCTCCTGGTTTCACTGATCTGTTCCACTGCTTTGTTTTGTGTGTGTGTTTTTTTTTAGTTTATATTTCATTTATTTCTGCTGTAACCTTTTTAATTTTCTTCTTTCTATAGGCTTTGGGGGTCTTATTTGTTCTTTTTCTATCTCCTTTAAGGTTAGGATTTTCATTTAAGATTTTTCTTGTTTGAAGTAGACCCGTATTGCTATAAACTTCCCTCTTGGAACAGCTTTTGTTGCATCCTAGAAGTTGTGTACTACACTGTTTTCATTTTCATTTGTTTCCATGTTTGTTTTTATTTCTTCTTTCATTTCCTAGTTTGCCCATGTATTCCTAACTAGCATGTTATATAACTTCCATGTATTTGTGGTCTTTCCAGATTTTGTCTTGAGGTTGATTTCTAATTTCATAGCAGTGTGGTTAGAAAAGATGCACAGAATGACTTTGATCTTTTTGAATTTGTTGAGACTTGTTTTGTGGCCTAATGTGGAATATATTCTGGAGAATTTTCCATGTGCACTTGAAAACAATGTGTATTTTGTTGATTCTGCTGTTTGAGGATAGAATGTCATGAATATCTCAGTTAAATTTATCTGCTCTAGCGGATCACTCAAAGTCACTCTTTCCTTGATTTTTTGTTTAGATGATCTGTCCATTGGTGTAAGTGGGTGTTAAAGTCCCCTACTATTATTGTATCACTATACATTACTTTCTTTATGTTTGTTTGTAACTGCTTTAAATATCTGGGTGCCCCTATGTTGGTGCCTAAATATTTACATTGTAAAATCATCTTGTATTGTCCCTTTAATCATTATATAGTGTCCTTCTTTGTCTCTTGCTACAGTCTTTGTTTTAAAGACTACTTTGTCGGAAGGGGGCAAGATGGCGGAGAAGTAAGGAGCTCCGTACTTGCACTCGCGCCCATACATCACACAGAAAAGATCTGAAGCCATTGGAAACCTTA
>NW_024082846.1:0-7167 GCF_003009895.1 Hyaena hyaena
GCTTAGGCCCGGGATTGAGAGGGATCCTATTTCTAGTTGTGGTGCTTTCTTTGGGCTGGGTGCCCCAGTCCCAGGCGGCACAGAGAGAAACTGCACATAGAGAAAAATATTCCATGCTCATGGATTGGAAGAATAAATACTGTTAAAATGCCAATACTACCCAAAGCAATTTACACATTCAATGCAATCTCAATCCAAATTGCACCAGCACTTCTCAAAGCTAGAACAAACTACCATAAAATTTGTATGGAACCGCAAAAACCCCGAATATCCAAAGTAATATTGCAGAAGAAAACCCAAACGGGAGGCATCACCATCCCAGACTTTAGCCTCTACTACAAAGCTATAATCCACAAGACAGTATGGTACTGCCACAAAACCAGACACATAGACTAATGGAATAGAATAGAGAACCCAGAATTGATCCCACCAATGTATAGCCAACTAATCTTTGAAAAGCAGGAAAGAATATCCAAGGGGGGGGGGAGTCTCTTTAGCAATAGGTGCTGGGAGAACTAGACAGCAACACGAAAAGAATGAATCTAGACCCCTTTCTCACACCATACACAAAAATAAACTCAAAATGGATGAAGGACCTGAATGTGAGACAGGAAACCATCAAAACCCTAGAAGAGAAAGCAGAAAACAACCTCCTTGGCTTCAGCTGCAGCAGTTTCTTACTTGACACATCTCCAAAGGCAAGGAAATCAAGAGAAAAAAATGATCTCTTGGGACCTCACCAAAATAAAAATCATCTGCACCGCAAAGGAAACCATCAACAAAACCAAAAGGCAACCGATAGAATGGTAAAAGATATTCGCAAATGATATATGGGATAAAGGGCTACTTCCAAAATCTATAAAAGAACTTATGAAGCTCAACACCTGAAAAACAAATAATCGAGTGAAGAAATTGGCAGAAGACATGAATAGATTTTTCAAAGCCATCCAGATGGCACATTAAATGAAACTCAATGTCACTCATATCAGGGAAATACAAATCAAGGCCACACTAAGATACCACCTCACACCGGTCCAAGTGGTTAAAATGAACAAATTGGGAAACTACTGATGCTGGTGAGGATGTGGAGAAATGGGATCCCTCTTACACCATTCGTTGGAATGCAAATTGGTGCAACTGCTCTGGAAAACAGAGTGGAGCTTCCTCAGAAAATTAAAAATAGAACTGCTCTATGACCCAGCGATAGCATTACTAGCAACTTACTCAAGGGATACAGGAGTACTGTTGCATAGGGGCACATGTTCCCCAATGTTTATAGCAGCTGTCTCAACACTAGTCGAATTATGGACAAAGCAGAGATGTCCATCAACTGATGAATGGATAAAGAAGATGTGGTTTATATATACAATGAAATACTGGTTGGCAATGAGAAAGAACGAAATCATGTCATTTGCAGCAACGTGGATGGAATTGGAAGGTATTATGTTAAGTGAAATAAGTGAGTCAGAGAAGGACAGATATATGTTTTCACTCATATGTGGATCTTGAGAAACTTAACAGAAGGCCATGGGGGAAGGGAAGGTGAAAATAGTTACAAACATAGAGGGTGGGAGACAAACCACAAGAGACTCTTAAATTCAGAGAACAAACTGCGGGGTTAATGGGGGTGTGGGGGAGAGCGGGACAAAGGTGATGGGTATTGAGGAGCGCACTTGTTGGTATGAGCACTGGATGTTGTATGTAAGCCAATGTGACAGTAAATTATATTCAGAAAAAAATACTTTCAATGTGAATGTACCAAACGGTCCAACAAAAGAATAAGGTGTCAGAAAGGGTAATAGGATTAAGGAGTGCACTTGTGATAAGCACTAGGTGTTGTATGGAAGTGTTGAATCACTATATTGTACACCAGAATCTAATATAACACTTTATGTTTTCTAACTAGAATTAAAATTAAAAATTTAAAAGAAGATAAAAGAAATTAGGATTTCAAAATCAATAATAATAATAATAATAATAATAAACAAGACCCATCGATATTCTGCCTCCAATATACTCATTTCAATTATTATTTTACATTTATTTATTTATTTATTTATTTATTTAGAGATACAGAGCACACAAGCAGGGTGGCGGCAGAGAGAGAGAGAGAGGGAGACAGAGTATCCCCAGGAGGTTCTGTGCTGTCAGCACAGATCCTGATGCAGCACTCGATGTCACAAACTGTGGGAAAGTGACCTGAGCCAAACTGAAGAGTCAGACGCTTAACTGACGAGCCATCCGGTGCCAAAAAGACTCATTTTAGACTTAAATGCACCTGTAGCTTGAAAGCCAGTGGATGGAGGAACATTTATCACACAAAAGGCGGTCAAAAGAAAGGTAGTAGCAATAGTTCTAGTGGATAAACTAGAATGTTTAAATTTTTAAAAATTTTATTTTTTTTCCTAAATAGTTTATTGTTAGGTTGGTTTCCTATGGAAACACTTAGTGCACATCCCAACAAGTGCCCTCCCTCGTGGCTATCACCCCCATGTCCCTCTCCCCCAACCCCATCAGCCGTCAGTTTGTTCTCAGCATTCAAGAGTCTCCATGGTTTGCTTCTTCTCCCTCATGGTCCTCCGTTAAGTTCCTCCTAATCCACCTATATGTGCAAACATATGGTATCTTCCCTTCTCTGCCTGACTTATTTCACTTAGGATAACACCCTCAAGTTCCAACCATGTTGCTACACATGGCCAAATTTCATTCTTTCTCATTGCCATGTAGTATTCCGTTCTATAGATATACCACTTCTTTTTCTTTTTTTACATTTTTGTAATGTTTTATTTATTTATTTTTACAAATAGTTTATTGTCAAATTAGTTTCCACATAACACCCAGTGCTCATCCCCACAAGTGCCCTCCTCCATGCCCATCCTTCCTCCCCCCCACATCCATCAGTCCTCAGTTTTTGTCAGCATTCAAGAGTCTGTCATGGTTTGCCTCTCTCCCTTTCCCTCACCATTTCCTCCCTTCTTCTCCCCCTTGTTCCTCAGTTAAGATCCTCCTAATCCTCCTATACGTGCAAACATATGATATTTGTCCTTCTCTGCCTGACTTATTTCGCTCAGCATAACACCCTCAAGAGTAGCAACATGTTTTATTTATTTCTGAGAGATAGAGAGACAGCGTGATCAGGGGAGGGTCAGAGAGAGAGGGAGATACAGAATCTGAAACAGGCTACAGGCTCTGAGCTGGTCATCAGCACAAAGCCCAACATGGGGCTGGAACCCACGAACCGTGAGATCATGAACTGAGCCGAAGCCAGAGGCTTAACCGACTGAGCCATCCAGGAGTCCTACCACTTCTTCTTGATCCATTCATCAGTTGTTGGACATTTAGGTATTTTCCATGTTTTGGCTATTGTTGAGAGTGCTGCTATGGACACTGGGGTCCATGTGCCCCTATGCATCAGCACTTCTGTATCCCTTGGGTCAATTCCAAGCATTGTTATTACTGGGTCATAGGGGAGTTCTAGTGTTAATTTTTTGAGAAACCTCCACACTGTTTTCCAGAGGGGCTGCAACAGTTTACATTCTCACCAACAGTGTAGGAGGGTACCTATTTTCCACATCCTCGCCAGCATCTAGAGTCGTCTGATTTGCTCATTTTAGCCACTCTGACTGGCGTGAGGTGGTATCTCAGTGTGGTTTTGATTTGTATTTCCCTGATGAGGAGGGATGCTGAGCATCATTTCATGTCTGTTGTCCACCTGAATGTCCTCTTTGGAGAAGTGTCTGTTCATGTCTTCTGCCCATTTCTTCACTGTATTGTTTGTTTTTTGGGGGTGGAGTTTGGTGAGTTCCTTATACATTTTGTGTACTAGCCCTTTATCTCATATGTCATTTGCAACTATCTTTTCCCATCCCGTCGGTGGCTATTAGTTTTATGGATTGTTTCCTTTGCCATGCAGAAGCTTTTTATCTTCATGAGGTTCCAAGCACCTTGGGGTGCTCTTGTTGCTCTCCCTCTAGTTCCTTTAAGTGCTCTTTTTAAATTTCTTGAAATAGGCTTGGAGCGCAATGTACTTTCCTCTTAGGACTGCCTTTGCCGCATCCCTGCCGCATCCCATAGAGTTTGGATTGTTCTATTTTCATTTTCATTTTCATTTGTTTCCATATATTTTTAAATGTCTTCTCTAATTGTCTGATTGGCCCATTCGTTCTGTAGTAGGGTGTTCTTTAACCTCCATGTTTTTGGAGGTTTTCCAGACTTCTTTCTGTGATTAATTTCAAGTTTCATAGCATTGTGATCTGAAAGTGTGCATGGTATGATCTCAATTCTTTTATATTTATCGAGGGCTGCTTTATGTCCCAGTATGTGATCTATCTTGCAGTATGTGCCATGCGCACTTGAGAAGAAAATGAATTCCATGGCCTCAGGATGTAGAGTTCTAAATATATCTGTCAAATCCATCTGGTCCAATGTGTCATTCAAGTCCGTTATTTCTTTAGTGATTTTCTGTCTAGTTAATCTACCCATTGCTGTAAGTGAAGTATTAAAGTCCCCTGCTATTAGCACATTCTTATTGATATGAGTGTTTCTGTTTGTGATTAATTTTTTTCATCAGAGGAATTACTTTATTGAAGGAGTGGTTAGGTTGATCCACCAGGTGGTCATGATTAGAATGTATTAGAATGAAAAGAGAAAAACACCAGGAGGATCAAACAAGAGGTTGCTGAAAAGATTACATAAGAATCCAGAATTGTTTCAATGGAGTTAAGAGCAAAAGTATTTAGTGTTACAAAGATGCAGCCACAAAAATCCATCATTGTTTCTTACCTTGGCTGCCATTGAGTGGTATAAGAGAATGCCAATGCCAAAACTAAACACTGTAGTGGAAACCTGTCAAACAGTCTGTTTCATCACCATTTTCTTTCTCATGATTCCAATGATCACTCAGTGCTCTGTTTCTCTTACAGAGTGTTGCATGCCCCTCAGATATAATTGCCCCAGATATATCAAATTTCTCCTTACTTACAGACCATCTCTCACACTGTCTTGTACAAGAAACTATTCTCTGTTCCTTTCACGATGCCTCTCATTGTTTTAAATTACCATCCTCTACTTAATGTGTCCATGTTTATTACTATAATTGTGAAAAAATGAGTATAGTTGACAGACAGTATTACATTATTTTCAGGTGTATAACACAGTGATTCAATATCTTTATATATTATGTTATGTTCACCACAAATGCAGCTATCATCTGTCACAAAACTATTACAGTATCATTGACTATATTCCCTATGCTGTAACTTTTATTCCTGTGACTTGTTCATTCCATAACTAGAAGTCTGAATCCCCACACCTCTTCACCCATTTTGCTATGTTATTAATTGTTTTATATATTTAGGTGCTTATATTTTGTTCCTCAACCAGTCGACTAATCCCATTAAAGATATTCTTCATTTCCGTTATAGTGTTTTGGTATGTACCATTTCATTTTTGCACTGTCTTGGAGTGTCCATCTCTCTGTTTGCATTACCCATCTATGCTTGCATGCTATCTACTGTTCCATTTGAAGGTTTTAGCATATTCATCATGATTATTTTAAATTCCCTATCTGGGGAGAGGGGAAGAAGATGGCAGAGAGAGAGGAGGCTCCGTACTTCCCGCCTGCATCTCTCAAAGAAAGAAAGGCTAAAGCCAAAGCACTCTGAACCTCAAGAGTCTGGGAGGAAAGGAGATGGAGTCTCCTAGGAAGATGGCCTCATAGCGTGAGTATGAACCGGGGGAAATAAAAAAGGGGCTGGGACACAGAGGCGTGGAGAGGAGGGAGCCCCTTCTGAGGAGAGACAAAGGGAAGAGAAAGAGCCGCTGGGGAAGTGTAGAACTCTATCTGGAAAAGAGAAAAATTTCGGCCTGGACAGAGAGGAATCCTAACCTACCCTCCATGCCAGGGGACAAAAGGACTCCCCTCCGGGTCAGGCGGTATCCCAGGAGCCCAGTCTGCATCAAGGATTCCTCTTATTCAGGTATATTCTCCCTTACTCATTCTTATCTCTCCCCTCCTCTGGGCTGCATATTCTTCTTATAGGTTTGCTTAAACAGACATATTTAATCCATCCTCCTGATTCATGTTCTACACCTCCTTCTTAACCTTCCTTTCTCTCTCTCTGGAATAATCAGACTATATAGTTTCTGTGGGTAACATAATCTTCATTTCTTTCTCCTTGACTCCTGCCATATTCTCATTTTTCTCTCTCTGGATTAAGCCTTTTAGTCTCTCTACATAGGGAATGTTCATTTTCTCTTTCTGCCCACCCCTGTCATTTCCTTCTGTGTATATGCTCTGCCATCAGCACTGCCTCCACACTACTCCTTATTTGTAGCTGGGATTTCTGGTTTTATCCTTTTAGAATGTCATTTGATTTTTGTTGTTTTTTTTTTGAATTATTATTTTTGTCAGTTCACTTGCTTGTTTGATTTGTTTCTGCATTTGCGTGTTTTTGTTCCCTGTTTGTTTGCCTGTCTCTTTTCTTTTCCACGGCTACATCACGGAACAAACCAAAGCACACATGGTGGAGAGTCCAAAACATCAATACGAGTAGAGACATAAAATAACCAAAGGCACATCAAGAGAGACCAAGGGACATCCTTTAAAAGAACACTTCCTGAACAGCCAGGCCCTGGACAGTATATGAGCCTCCTTTAATATAGCAGTACTTACAACTGCAAAGCACATAACAAGCCTCTAAAACTTATAAGAGGCAGAAAAGTAGCCAAAATGACAAAACGGAAGAACTTCCCTCAAAAGAAATTCCAGGAAGAAGTGACAGCTAAAGAATTGGTCAAAACAGATACAAGCAACATAACTGAACAAGAATTTAGAAAAATAGTCATAAAATTAATCGCTGGGCTTGAAAAAGGCACAGAAGACAGCAGAGACGCTATTGCTGCAAAGATCGTGGACATTAAATATAGTTATGATGAATTAAAAACGCGGGGCGCCTGTGTGGCTTAGTCGGTTAAGCGTCCGACTTTCGCTTAGGTCATGATCTCGCGGTTCGTGGGTTCGAGCCCCGCGTCGGGCTCTGTGCTGACTGCCAGCTCAGAGCCTGGAGCCTATTTCAGAGTCTGTATCTCCGTCTCTCTCTGACCCTCCCCTGCTCACGCTCTCTCTCTCTCTCTCTCCCAGAAATAAATAAAAATTAAAAAAAAAAA
>NW_024082846.1:9147-78994 GCF_003009895.1 Hyaena hyaena
AAAAAAAAAAAAAAAAAAAAAAAAAAAAGAGAGAGAGAGAGAGAGAGCACCCAAATAGACAAAATCACGAATGAAAAGGGATTTATTAGAAAAATTTTTTTTTCCAGAAATGCAAGCAATTATCAGGCAATACTATGAAAAATTATATGCCAACACACTGGACAACTTAGAAGAAATGGACTAATTCCTAAACACACATACACAGTACCAAACTCAAACGGGAAGAGATAGAAAACCTGAACAGACCCAGAAAAAGTGAGGAAACTGAATCAGTTATCAAATATGTCCCAGCAAATAAGAGCCGTGGGCCAGATGGCTTCCTGGGGAATTCTACCAGACATTTAAACCAGAGTCAATACCCATTGTTCTCAAGCTATTACGAAAAATAGAAATGGAAAGAAAACTTCCGGACTCATTCTATGAAGGAAGCATCACTTTGATTCCCAAATCAGAAAGCGAGCCAGCGAAAATAGAGAACTACAGGCCAATATCGTTGATGAATACGGATGCAAAAATCCTCAACAAGGTACTTGCAAGTCGAATGCAACGGCACATAAATAGAATTATCCACCATGATCAAGAGGGATTTATTCCAGGGTTACCGGGATGGTTCAATATTCGCAAATCAATCAATGTGACCCATCACATCAACAAAAGAAAAGGGAAAAAAACAAACAAACATATGACCCTGTCGATAGATGCAGAAAAGGCATTTGACAAAATACAGCATCCGTTCTTAATAAAAAACCCTTGAGGAAGGTGGGATAGAAGGGACTTACTTAAACATCATAAAAGCGACTTATAGGAAGCCCACAGCTGTTATCATCCTCAATAGGGAAAAACTGAGAGTTTTGCCCCTGAGATCAGGAACACGACAGGGATGTCTCACCACTGTTGTTCAACAGTGCTGGAAGTTTGAGCATCAGCAATCAGAAAACAAAAGGAAAGAAAAGGCATCAGAATTGGTAAAGAAGGAGTCAAACATCCCTTCTCACAGACGACATGTTACTCTACACAGAAAACCCGACAGACTCCACCAGAAGCCTACTAGAACTGATCCATGAATTCACCAAAGTTGCAGGATACAAAATCAACGTACAGAAATCGGTTGCATTTTTATCCACCAACAATGAAGCAACAGAAAGAGAAATCAAGAAACGTACCCCTTTCACAATTGCATAAAGAACCATAAAATATCTAGGAATAAACCTAACCAAACATATAAGATGAAAACTATAGAAAACTTATGAAGGAAATTGATGAAGACATAAAGAAACGGAAAAACATTCCATGCTCATGGATTGGAAGAATAAATATTGTTAACATGGCACAACTACCCAAAGCAATCTATACATTCAATGCAATCCCAATCACAATCGCACAAGCATTTTTCTCAAAGCTAGAACAAATTATCCTAAAATTTGTATGGAACCACAAAAGACCCCGAATAGCCAAAGTAATATTGAAGAAGAAAACCAAAACGGGAGGCATCACCATCCCAGACTTGAGCCTTTACAACAAAGCTGTCATCATCAAGATGCCATGGTATTGGCACAAAAACAGACACATAGACCAGTGGAATAGGATAGAGAACCCAGAATTGGACCCACAATGATATGGCCAACTAATCTTTGACAAAGCAGGAAAGAGTATCCAATGGAAAAAGACAGCCTCTTTAACAGATGGCTCTGGGAGAACTGGACAGCACCATGCAGAAGAATAAAACTAGACCACTTTCATACACTACACACACACACACACACACACACACACACACACACAAAAATCAGAATGGATAAAGGACCTGAATATGAGACTGGAAAACATCAAAGTGCTACAGGAGAAAGCAGGAAAGAACCTCCTTGACTTCAACACAGCAATTTCTTACTTGACACATCCCGAAAGCAAAGCGAATCGGGAGCAAAAATGAACTAGTGTGACCTGATCAAGATAGAAAGTTTCTGCAAGGTAAACGAAAAAATCAATTAAACTAATAGGCAACCGACAGAATGGGAAAAGGTAGTTGTAAATGACATATCGGATAAAGGGCTAGAATCCAAAATCTATAAGGAACTCACCAAACTCCACACCTGAAAAAAAAAAATTCCAGCGAAGAAATGGGCAGACACATGACCACACGTCTCCAAAGAGGACATCCAGATGGCCAACAGACAGAAGAAAAGATGCTCAGTGTCACTCATCATCAGAGAAATGCAAATCAAAATCTCACTGAGATGCAACCTCACGCTAGTCAGAGTGGCTAAAATGAACAAATCAGGAGACTCTAGAATCTGGCCGCGATATAGAGAGACAGGCACCCTCCTAGCACTGTTGGTGGGAATGTAAACTGGTATAGCTGCTCTGGAGGTTCCTTAAGAAATTAACAAGAACACCCCTATGACCCAGCAATAACACTGCTAGGAATTTACCCAAATGATACAGGAGTGCTGATGCATAGGCGCACATGTACCCCAATGCTCCTAGCAACACTTTTTAAAAATTTTTAAAACTGTCCTTATATTAAAAAAAAAAAAAAAGTTTATTGTCAAGTTGGTTTCCATATAACACCCAGTGCTCATCACCACAAGTGCCCTCCTCCATGCCCATCACCCCCCTTTCCGTCCACCCACCCCCATCAGCCCTCAGTTTGTTCTCGGCATTCAAGAGTCTCTCATGGTTTGCCTCCCTCCCTCTCTCCCACTATTTTTCCCCTTCTTCTCGCCCTTGGTCCTCCGTAAAGTTCCTCCTGATCCTCCTATACGTGTAAACATATGGTATTTGTCCTTCTCTCCCTGAATTATTTCATTCAGCATAACACCCTCTAGTTCCATCCATGTTGATACACAGGTTCTTTTGTGGTTCCATACAAATTTTAGGATAGTTTGTTCTAGTTTTGTGAAGAATGCTGGTGCAATTATGATTCGGATTGCATTGAATGTGTGGATTGCTTTGCGTAGTAATGACATTTTAACTATATTTATTCTTCCAATCCATGAGCATGGAATGTTTTTCCATTTCTTTGTGACTTCATCAATTTCCTTTATAAGTTTTCTATAGTTNATCCTCCTATACGTGCAAACATATGGTATTTGTCCTTCTCTCCCTGAATTATTTCATTCAGCATAACACCCTCTAGTTCCATCCATGTTGATACACATGGCCAGATGTCATTCTTTCTCATAGCCATGTAGTATTCCATTGTGTAGATAAACCACATCTTCTTGATCCATTCGTCCGTTGATGGACACTCAGGCTCTTCACATGTTTTGGCTAATTTTTGAGAGTGCTGCTATGAATATTGGAGTACATGAGCCCCTATGTATCAGAACTCCTGTATCCCTTGGGTAAATTCCTAGCAGTGCTATCAAAGCGTCATAGGGGAGTTCTATTGCTAATTGTTTGAGGAACCTCCACACTGTTTTCCAGAGGGGCTACACCACTTTACATTCCCACCAACAGTGTAGGATGGTGCCTCTTTCTCCACATCCTCGCCAGCATCTAGAGTCGTCTGATTTGCTCATTTTAGCCACTCTGACTGGCGTGAGGTGGTATCTCAGTGTGGTTTTGATTTGTATTTCCCAGATCAGGAGGGATGCTGAGCATCGTTTCATGTGTCTGTTGGCCATCTGGATGTCCTCTTTGGAGAAGGGTCTGTTCATATCTTCTGCCCATTTCTTTACTGGGTTGTTTGTTTTTCGAGTGTGGAGTTTGGTGAGTTCCTTATAGATATTGGATACTAGCCCTTTATCTCACATGTCATTTGCAACTATCTTTTCCCATCCCGTCGGTGGCTATTAGTTTTATGGACTGTTTCCTTTGCCGTGCAGAAGCTTCTAATCTTGATGAGGTCCCAAGAGTTCATTTTTGCTCTTGATTCCCTTGCCTTTGGGGATGTGTCAAGTAAGAAATTGCTGAGGGTGAGGTCAAGGAGGTTGTTTCCTGCTTTCTCCTCTAGGGTTTGGATGGTTTCCTATATCACATTCAGGTCCTTCATCCATTTTGAGTTTATTTTTGTGTATGGTGTGAGAAAATGATCTAGTTTCTTTCTTCTGCATGTTGCTGTCCAGTTCTCCCATCACCATCTGTTAGAGAGGCTGTCTTTTTTCTGTTGGATACTCTTTCCTGCTTTGTCAAAGATTAGTTGGCTGTACATTTTTGGGTCCAATTCTCAGTTCTCTTTTCTATTCCATTAGTCTATGTGTATGTTTTTGTGCCAATACCATACTGTCTTGATGATGACAGCTTTACAGTAAAAGCTAAAGTCCGGGATGGTGATGCCTCCCATGTTGGTTTTCTTCTTCAATATTACTTTGGATATCCAGGGTCTTTTGTGGTTCCATACAAATTTTTGGATAGTTTGTTCAAGTTTTAAGAAGAATGCTTGTGCAATTATGATTGTGATTGCACTGAATGTGTGGATTGCTTTGGGTTGTAGTGACATTTTAACTATATTTATTCTTCCGATCCACGAGCAGGAATGTTTTTCCATTTCTTTGTGTCTTCATAAATTTCCTTTGTAAGTTTTCTATTAGTTTTCATCATGTAGATCTCATATATCTTTGGTTAGGTTTATTCCAAGGTATTTAATGTTTTTTTTTTTTTTTTTGAATTTTGAATGAGATCAATTTCTTGATTTCTCTTTCCGTTGCTTCATTTTTGGTGGGTAAAAATGCAACCAATATCTGTTCGTTGATTTTGTATCCTGCCACACTACTGAATTCATGGATCCGGTCTAGTAGGCTTCTGGTGGAGTCTGTCAGGTTTTCTATGTAGAGTATCGTGTCGTCTGCGAACAGTGAAAGTTTGACTTCCTCTTTGCCAATTCTGATGCCTTTTATTTTCTTTTGTTTCTGATGGCTGATGCTACGACTTCAGTACTATGGCAAACAACAGTGGTGAGAGTGGACATCCATGTCGTGTTCCTGATCTCAGGGGGAAAGCTCTCAGTTTTTCTCCGTTGAGGATGATGTTAGCTGAGGGCTTTCTCATAGATGACTTTTATGATGTTTAAGTTAGTTCCTTCTATCCCAACTTTCTTGAGGGTTTTGGTAAGAAGGGATGCTGTATTTTGTCAAATGCTTTTTCTGCATCTATAGACAGGATCATTTGCTTTTTGATCTTTTTTTTGCTGATGTGATGTATCACATTGGTTGATTTGCGAATATTGAACCAGCCCTATAATTCAGGAATGAATCCTACTTGATCATGGTGGATAACTCTTTTTATGTGCTGTTGAATTCGATTCACAAGTATCTTGTTGAGGATTTTTGCATCTGTATTCATCAAGGATATTGGCATGTAGTTCTCTTTTTTGTTGGGTCTCTGTCTGGCTTGGGAATCAGAGTGATGCTGGCTTCATAAAATGAGTCTGGAAGTTTTCCTTTGATTTCTATTTGTTGGAATAGCTTGAGAAGAATGGGTATTAATTCTGTTTTAAATGTCTTGTAGAATCTCCCAGGGAAGCCATCTGGCCCAGGGCTCTTATTTTTTGGGAGTTTTTTGATAACTGATTCAATTTCTTCATTAGTGATGGGTCTGTTCAGATTTTGCATCTCTTCCCGTGTGAATTTTGGGAGTGAGTGTGTGTTTAGGAATGTGTCCATTTCTTCTAAGTTGTCCAATTTGTTGGCATATAAGTTTTCATAGTATTCCATGATAATTGTATTTCTAAGGGTTTGGTTGTAAGAAGTCCTTTTTCATTCATGATTTTGTGTACTTGAGTGCTCTCTCTTTTCTTTTTGAGAAGCCTGGCTGGAATTTTGACCTTTTTTTTTTTTTTTCCAAAGAAAATCATCTCTTGGTTTCATTGATCTGTTCAACTGTTTCTTTTGTTTCTACATTGTGTTTCTGCCCTGATTTTTATTATTTCTCTTCTCCTACTGGGTTTGGGGTCCTCCTGTTTTCTCCCTCTAGCGTCTTTAGGTGCGCTGTTAGATTTTGCACTTGTGCTCTTTTAATTTCTTGAAATAGGGCTGGAGTGTAATGTACCTTTCTCTTAGGACTGCCTTTGCCGCATCCCATAGAATTTGGATTGTTGTGTTTTCGTGTTCATTTGTTTCCGCATATTTTTTTAAACGTTTTATTTAATTCTAGGAGAGATAGAGAGAGACAGCTTGAGCAGGGGAGGGTCACAGAGAGAGGGAGTCACAGACTGAAACAGGCTCCAGGCTCTGAGCTGGCAGTCAGCACAGAGCCCGACGCGGGGCTCGAACCCACGAACCGCGAGATCATGACCGAAGTGAAAGTTGGACGCTTAACCGACTAAGCCACCCAGGCGCCCCTGTTTCCATATATTTTTGAATTTCTTCTCTAATTGCTTAAACTGCCCATTCGTTCTGTAGTAGGGTGTTGTTTAACTTCCATGTTTTTGGAGGTTTTCCAGACTTCTTCCTGTGATTGATTTCAAGTTTCATAGCATTGTGATCTGAAAGTGTTCATGGTATGATACAATTCTTTTATATTTATCGAGGGCTGCTTTATGTCCCAGTATGTGATCTATCTTGGAGAATGTGTCATGCACACTTGAGAAGAAAGTGAATTTCATGGCCTCAGGGTGTAGAGCTCTAAATATATCTGTCAAATCCATCTGGTCTAATGTGTTATTCAAGTCCATTATTTCTTTAGGGATTTTCTGTGTAGTTGATCTATTAATTGCTGTAAGTGGAGTATTAACTTCCCCTGATATTAGCATATTCTTATCGATAAGAGTTTCCTGTTTTTGATTAATTGTTTTATGTATTTAGGTGCTTCCATATTTGGTGCATAGATATTTAGAATTGTTTGCTTTTCCTGATGGATAGACCCTGTACTTATTATGGAATGCCTTTCTTCATCCCTTGTTACTGTCTTTAAAGTCCAGTTTGTCTGATATATGTGTAGCTATATACATATATTGTTTCCTTTGACTTCCAGTAGCATGATAGATATTTCTGCATCCCCTTACTTTCAATCTGAAGGTGGTCTCCAGTCTAAAATGTGTTTCTTGTAGACAGCAGATAGACGGATTTTGTTTTTGTATCCATTCTGTACCCTATATGTTTTGGTTGGGGCATTTAGTCCATTTACATTCAGTGTTAATATTGAAAAATATGGGTTTAGAGCCCTTGTGTCCTTTGTGGGATTCATGCTTGTGATGGTGTCTCTGGTATCTTGTGTTCCTTGCAACATTTCCCTCAGAGATTCCCCCTCGGGATTTCTTGTTGGGCTGGTTTAGTTGTGACAAATTCAGTTTTCGTTCACTTGATAAGACTTTTATCTCTCCTTCTATTCTGAATGACAGGCTTGCTGGATAGAAGATTCTTGGCTGCATATTTTTCTTGTTCATCACATTGAAGATTTCCTGCCATTCCTTTCTGGCCTGCCAAGTTTCAGTAGATAGGTCTGTCACCACTGTAATAGGTTTCCCTTTGTATGTTAGGGCCGTTTTATCCCTGATTGCTTTCAGAATTCTCTTTTTGCCCTTACATTTTGCCAGTTTCACCATGATATGCTGTGCAGAAAATCGTTTCAGTTTACGTCTGAGTGGAGTTCTCTGTGGCCCTTGGATTTCAGTGTCTGTTTCCTTCCCCGGATTGGGGAAGTTCCCTGCCATTATTTGTTCAAGGGCTATTTCAGCGCTTTTCCCTCTCTCTTCCTCTTCTGGAATCCTATGATTCGCATATTGTTTCGTTTGATTGTATCGCTGAGCTCTCGAACTCTCCTTTCATGTTCCTGTATAAGTTTATCTCTCTTTTTCTCAGCTCCCTCTTTTTCTATAATTGTGTCTTCTAAATCACTCATTCTCCTTTCTACTTCTTCAATCCGTGCATTGGACGCCTCTATTTTATTTTGCATCTCCTTTATAGCATTTTTTAATTCATCACAACTATCTTTAAACTCCATAATCTTTGTAGTAATCGTATTCTGATGTCTTCCATGCCTTTCTCAAGCCCAGCGGTTAATTTCATGACTATTGTTCTAAATTCTTGTTTAGTTATGTTGCTTATATCTGTTTTCAGCAGTTCTTTAGCTGTCATGTCTCGTGGAATTTCTTTGGAGGAGATTTATTCCATTTCGTCATTTTGGTTTGCTTTCTATCTCTTCTTAGTTTTAAAAGCTTGTTATGCACTCTGCACCTGCGAGTGCTGCTGCACCAAAGAAGGCTCTTTGACTGTCCAGGGCCTGTCTGTTCAGAAAGTGTTCTTTGAATGGCGTCTTTTCGTCTCTCTTGTTGAGACATTATGAATTTTCCTATTCATAATGGTATTTGGGACTCTCCACCATGTGTACTTTGGCTTGTTTCTTGAAGTGGCTCTGGAAAAAACAAAACAGACAGACAAACACACAGGGAACAAAGGCACACAAACACACAGACAAATCCAACAAACACGCCAACCGAAGGGGAAAAGACAAAGAAAAAAAGGAAGGGACACATACAGAAAAAAAAAAAAAAAGAGGAAGGAGGGAAGTCAAATAATAAAAATAAAAATATATAAGAAAGAAAAAAGAAGAAAAGAAAAGAAAAAAGATATAACCTAATAGACAAAAAAACAATCTAATGCATAGAACCAGAATTTCCAGCAACAAATAAAGAGCCGGGTGTATGCTGTGCTAATGGAAGAGCATATACAAAGAGGGAAATGACAGGGCAGGGAGGAAGCGAAATTGAAAATGAAATGAGCAGGCAGAAAGACTAAGAGACTTAATTCAGAGAGAGAAAGAGAGGAATATGGTTGGAGAGGAGGCAAATAAATGACTATAATACTACTCAGAGAAACTATATAGTCTGATTACTCCAGAGAGAGAGATAAAAAGGTAGCTATGGAGTTGTAGAATTTATATTTAGAGAATGGATTAAATGTGACTGTTTAAGGAAGCCAGTAACCAGAATTAATCAGGGCAATGCATGCATGTTGGTCTTGTCCTGGCTCTAGTAACAAGAAACATAGGTGGCAGGATAGTGGGACAGGTTGCCGCGATATAATAGGGTTGTAAAGAGTAAGTGTTATTGGGAAGGTAACATTTGAAGAATGATTGAAGGAGGCAAGAGGTTTGGTCCAGTATGTCCCCCGGGAGTCCTGCCTTGGTGATCCTGGGGAGAAAAGTGGCGGCGCCCCAGTCCCTTACTCGAACCAAGTGCCACAACTGACTCATTTGGGTGTGATCTCCCCGAGCTGGGGGCGGAGCCTAGGTGGGATGTGCTCTATATCCCAAGCCAGGCCTCGTTTCCACATCTAAGTCCGCACGCCCCATTGGTATTGCCAGAAATATAAACTCACAGGCGAGTCCCTCAGAGCAGTTTCAAGTGGCTCGCCTTCCCCCTGGGGACCACGCCAGAAGCCACTGCTTATGTCCCCTCCATGTCGAGCTGGCGAGTGAGGAGCAGTTTCTCCCAGGGTCGCCTGGGATGAGTGCATCCCACCTAGGGTCTGCTGTACAGCAGGAATCCAGGTCCCTCTCTGTCCAGTCGCCTGAAGTATAAACCCGTGGATGAGTCCCTCAGAACAGTTTCAAGCCTCTTGCCTTCCCCCGGGGGTCCAGCCGAGCTAGAACCACAACAGCGTGGCTTCAGGTGCTACTCGAGTCCCCTCCAGGTCAAGTTGGAGAGCGAGGAGCAGTTTTTCCCAGGGTCGCCTGGGATGAGTGTGTCCCCCTAGGGTCAGTTGGGCAGTAGGAACCCGGATCCCTCTGTCCTGAGCGGAAGTTTTTCTTTTCTCCAGCGACAGGGACAATGTCTTGAGCAGTTTCGGCCACTGTTTGTTTGTTTGTTTACCACCTAGACTCACTGCGGCTCCCCGCAAAGGGGGATCCCCCCTTCCTTCTGTGTCTCCGGTCCTGGCCCGATTTTATCTTCCCCAGTTCGCGCTAATGCTATAAGGTTTTCTCAGTGGACTGTGTCTCCTTTTCCTCCCAAAGTCCTGGATTCTGTAAGGGTTCCTATGGCTTCAGGCCTTCTCCGTTTGAGAGACGGGGGCGAGTGTAATGTACGGAGCTCCCAAATTCTCTACCATCTTGTCTCCTTCCTCACACATTCGTTCTTACAACCAGCAACACTTTCAACATAGCAAAATCATGGAAGGAGCTTAAATGTCCATCAACTGATGAATGAATCAAGAAAATGTGGTTTATATATACAATGGAATACTATATGGCAATGAGAAAGAATGAAATCTGGCGCTTTGTATCAACATGGATGAAACTTGAAGGTGTTATGTTAAGTAAAATAAGTCAGGCAGAGAAAGACAGATACCATATGTTTTCAATCATATGTGGAACAGGAGAAACTTAACAGAGGGCCATAGGGGAAGGAAAGGGGAAAAAGTAGTTAAGAAGAGGGTGGGATGCAAACCATAAGAGACTCAAATTTTGAGAACAAACTGAGGGTTGATGGGGGTGGAGAAGAGAGGGAAATGGGTGATGGGCATGGAGGAATGCTCTTGTTGGAATGAGCACTGGGGATTATACGGAAATGAAAGTATAATTTAAAAATACACACATACATAAATTCCCGATCTGATAAGTCCAAAATTTCTGCCATATCTGATTCTGGCTTTGAGGCTTGGTTTGTCTTTTCAGACTTCCCTCTTATCCCTGCTTTTTAGCATGACTTATACATACTTGTTTCATTTATTTTTTGTTTATTTTTTACAGTACTTGTTTTATTTTTGTTCATTTTTTGTACTATTCCTAATTTTTAATAGTTTATTGTCAAGTTGGTTTACATATAACACCTAGTTATATACGTAAACATCCCAACTTGTTTTAAACCAAACATGATGTATGAGGTAGCAGGAACCAAGATAAAGAGACATTTAGTGTAAGTGATTATCTTTATCTGAAGCTGAGCTGTATTTACTGTTTGGTGGATTTGTGTCAGTGGCTAAAATATTCTCTAGTGTCCTTGTCCACCCCACCCCCATTGTGTTTGGATTTTCCTAGAGATCCTTAAATAGAGTCATTGTCTACGGGCTCTTTTTACTATAATCCACTGTTGTTATATCACTGTCTTGTTGATGTGGCAGTAAGGTACTGGGGAGGAGAAGCATTCTTTAATCTTGTAGGTAATCTTATTTTGATAGTGGGCCTCAGCCCTTGGGCTGTAACCTTCAGAAGCATTTGTTAGCCTTTTTTTCACTCCTTATTTCCAAACAAGGAAGACTGGAAGGGGATGGAGTTGTCTAACTGCGCTTCTTATAAGTCAGATAAGGCTTTGATAAAGTAGTTTCCCTTGAGGGCAGATCTTTTTTACTGAGAACAGAAACTGGGCATTTCAAAGTGGTTATTTTCTTCTGATGATATTTCAATACAGTTACTTTTCCCCTCTTCCTACCCAAACCATGTGGGATTTTACTCTGATCCTCACCATGAGAACCTGGTGGGGCTCCTGAAGGTAAAATTAGTGAAAGTGTGCTGCACCCTCAAGACTGGGCCCTAGAAGTTTTTAACTCTAAAGCTGTTCCATGTTCAGCCTCCAGCAATTCTTTAATTGCCATTTAAACAGTTCCTACCAGTTACTGGCTCCAGTGGCTTCTGTTCCAGGTAAGCTAATCTGCACCATTATTCTCTATGTTCACTTGTCTCCAGTGTTGGAGGTGATGACTTGCTCTGTAACCTCAGTTCTAAGAAATACCACTGATATTTAGTTTGTGTGGCTTTTTCCTTGCTGCAAGGATGACAGTGATGGCTTTCAATCTCTTCACATGTTGGTGTTGAAATCAGAAGACTGTAATAGTGTTCTACTATCCTTCTGCTTCTACCTTTCCCCTTGCAGCATTTTCTCCACACGGTAGCCAGTGTGATCCTTTTAAAACATAAGTCACTATAATCCACCTGTTCCCCTTGCCCAGAATGCCCTTTAGCTAGAAACCTATGAGACCCCCTCCCTCAATTCCTTAAAGTCTTTGCCCTGCCCAAATATCATTTGCCTTCATGAAGCTTACCTTCCAATTGAGGGAGAAAAAAATAACCAACAACAAAAAAAAAAATGTAGCGAATGTAGATGCTTTTAAATGTTACGCAGAAAAATAAAACAGGGCAGGATATTTGGGAGAGCTGGGATTGTGGAGGATGCAAATTTAAAATACGGTGGGCAAGGAAGATCTCACTTAAAAGTTGACATTTTATCAGACATCTGAAAGAGTGAAAGAGTAAGACATTTGAATATCTGGAATTGGAGTATTCCAGATTGAGGAAGGAGCAAGTACATGGTCCCAGACAATGAGAGTGCCTAACATTCTGAGATAACAATAAGGAGGTTAGTGTAGTGGTTTAAGGTTCATTAAGCAGGGAGGAAATTAGGGGATGTAGTTAGATTATGTAGTGTCTTTAGGCTATAAGACTGGAAGGAACTGGTTAAGGGAGCAAAATCAGAAAGTAGTTTGAGAAATAAGTCTGAGACACCTATTATACAACCAAGTTGAAATGTCAAGTAGGTTGTTGGATATATGCGTCTGGAGTTTAAAGTAGTTTGGAGTGGAGATAGACATGTCAAAGTCACTAGCGTGAGATGAGATGAGATCAATAAAATGTAATAAAAAAGAGAAGTGGTTTAGATTTATGGCTTAGAAATTAACAGGCAAGCAGAGATGTCTGCGAAGCAGTGGCCAGTAAGAGGAAAAGAGAGAGCTATTCCAGAACCCAAATGAAGAGAGTGTTTCAAGAAATAGAGAGTGAGCAACTGTGTCAAAAAGGTAGAGTCAGGTGATTAGGTAACTTGCAAAATGGGACACTTCTGAGAGTGAAAGAGAATGCTATTAATAATCATGTACAGAGAATAGGCAAAAGCTAAGACTCTCCTCGACAACCTGGGACACATGGTCACCAAGATAGGTCATGTATGATGAGGACTGAGAATTAGCCACTGAATTTAGAATCATAGTGATCATTGTTGCGCATGACAAGAGCAGTTTTAGTGGAATGGTGAAAGGAAAGTTTGAAGTGAATTCAAAACTGAATGTGGAAGCATTGGAGATAAGAAGCCTAGACATATCCTTTGAGGAGTTTTTGTTACTAATGGGAGTAAAAGAAAATAGGTGGAAGAAGATGTGGGGTCAAGGAATTTTTCATTCATTTTGGAGATGCATGACATGAAAGCGTGTTTGTTGATGGGAATGATCCAATGGAGAACCAAAAATTCTAATGCAAAAGAGGGAGGGAAGAATTGCTGAGCAAAATCCTTAAGTAGGCAAGAAGAGGTAAGAACCAATGTACAAGTTATTATCATTAAAAGTGTTATTGATACTCTTATTTTTATTCTTCAATACACAATGTTCTGTGGCTTGCCTGATTCACATGAATCTGTTTCTACTGTTCCATGCAGAAATCTTTAACCCTTTGCTAACCACCATTATAACCAGCCTTGCCCTTTGATAAATCATAACTTGGAGATCAGAAATGAGTCTTAATTCTATCAAGGAATAAGAGTTCCTCAGTGCACGGGAGGATTTCTTTTTAAAGAGGAACCTAGCATTTGTGATAATATCTGATACTTTAATAGTATCTGCTATGTGCCAAGCACCGTTCCAAATATTTTCCATATATTGACTCATTTCATTCTCACAATAACCCACTGAGGTTGATGTCACTGTTACCCCCATTTTACATATGAGGAAACTGAGATACGCAGTAAATAAATGGGGGAACCAAGACATGCACCCCAACTGTTGAGCTCTGGAGTATGTGCACTTAACCCCACCACAATAGTTTCCCTCTTTTCTGAACAAGAATTCGTTCAAATCCTTGGTGATGATCTCAAGGTTTGCTGAGATTAGTTTAGTCTCCAAAGAAAAGTAAAGAAGCTAAATTCCTTATGACAATGTCTTGGCCTTTCCTCATAAATCTCTGAAAGACTTATCAGATTAATTTCACTTTCTTATGGCTCATCGTGTATGGACTTGCCTTTGTCAATAAACATGTAAAGAAAAGTCAAATATGATTTTCTGAAAGTTAAAGGATCTGACTTTAATTTACATTAAACTTGTCATATTCTTTCTATGAGAATCACCAACTCCTCTTTATAAAATAATTTTTATTCAAGTGTTGCATTCATAAAAATATGTAAATCATAAGTGCATAGGTAGGTAAACTTCTGCAAAGTGAGCACACCCATGTAACTAGTACCCACATCAACAACCAGAACATTATCTGCACCCCAAGATTCCTCTATTACGAACTCTTAGTCATTACTCTCCCAAAGGTAACTACTATTAGATTTATATGTTTTTGATTTTAATTCCAATCTACTTTTAAAATACACGCATACTCCCATTAACAATTTATTTCTTGCCTGATTTTGATGTTCTTTCCACTCATTTAAAGATATAAGCTAAAATCACATCCCATTCACCTAAATGGCCATGATTTTCTTCTTATAATTTGTTATTTGAATTGCATTTGTCATAAAATTATAAATAATTATGTTGAGAGCTCTCACTTATCAAGCACTTCTTACATGCCAGATAAGTGCTGTGTTACTTTTTTGATCCTATTAACCTTGTACTATTATTATCATTCCTTCTTTTTGAAAGAGGAAACTAAGGCTCAAAAAGGTTAGTTAATTTGCCCAAGATCACACAGTTAGCACGTGGCAGAACTGAAGTACATTTTTGTTCTTTTGAAATAGTATATTTGACCATATCTAGATCAATCTAGATCAATACCCCAATTATGCAATGTTTACCTTATGTCCCCAGAATTTGTAAAAAGCCACTGTAGTTGATCCATAGTATTGTTTGTTTTCATTAACATGGTGTATCAGAATATTTTTGGCTACAAGTAATAGAACATCCAACTAAATGTCGTTTAAACAATAGAGGTTTTTTAATCTCCTATAATAAGAAGTTGGGGGTTAAGCAACCCCAGGCTTGATTCAGTAGTTCAGTAAAGTCATTAAGCACCTAGACTTTTTCCCATCTTTTCACTATGTAGCCCGCATTGTGTTAGGATGGCTCCACTTATGGTTACAAGGTAATTGGAACCATTCTAAGCATCACATCCTGATACAGCTGTATGCAAAGCAGGAAGAAAGAAGACTGCAAAGGAAAGCAACCTTTTTCTTTTTGGCAGGGAGGAAAATGTTCTGAAAAGCTCCACAGACTTCTCTTTATGTCCCAGTGGTTAGAATTATGCCACATGACCATACCTAGCTGCAAGGTAGGCAGAGATAGCAATAACTGGGACTTTCAGCCTTTGGGGGAAGAAAGACCTTTGGCGACATAGACAAAAGTGTTCTTTGGGATAGGAAGGAGCAATTTGTTGTTGGAATTGCAACAATCACTGTGTGCCTCACATAGATTATTTATAACTTAATGTCTTCAAAAATATAGAGATGAAGAAGGGAGGTACATATTAACTACACCCATAGTAAATTTGGTAAGTTAGCTGAAAGGTTCCCTTCTCACAAGTTGTCTTCCACTATGCTTCTGTAGTCTCACCATATGGCAGGACTTTATAGATGGTCCACAGTGAATGAATTTGTTCCATATTGGCTGGGAGTGTCAGGAAAATAAATTTTGATTTAATAGAAGAAAGATTATTTCTAATAGAGCTGGCTGCTTCCAGAGCATTTGAGTTACCTGTTACCAGACTATTCAAGCAGAGGACTTTAGTGACAATATTAAAGTATAAATTCTGACACCCCCCCTAAAAAAAAAAAAAAAAAAACAACCCTGAGATTGATCCCCTTGATTGCCAGAAAGGAGTGGAGAATATATAATGGATAAATTCCAAGCAGGAAATAGTACATAAAATACACCTGCCAATAAGTAAGGAAAATAGTAAATTTTGAGATATACAGTGGGTACAAGACTAACAGCTTCTTAAAATGACCTGGGTGGAAAATATACAGTAGGTAATATTAGCAGAATGTGAACTGACATCCTGACAATGTGGTCTTGAAGGGAGAGGAATAGAAAAAGATAAAAAGAAAATATGAAAGTAAAAGAATCCTAATGAAAGCCTGGTGTCCCAGCTGCATTATATCTGTGTCTTCTGCTCTGCCTAATACTTCCTTGTCTCTTGTTTATTGTCTCTTCCTGGAAACTCTCCTTACTTCTGTTTCTCTCTTTCTGCCCTCTTCTGCTTCTTTTTTTTTTTTCCTTACTCTTTCTTTATTTTTTCTCCTTGCCAATGATACCCAACGATTATTGCTTAGCAATCCTCATGACTTTAAGGTCAGAGATCTCTGATTTTGACGAAGATGAAAACTACATTTGTGGGGCGCATGGGTGGCTCAGCCAGTTAAACATCCGACTTGCGCTCAGGTTATGATCTCATGGTTCTTGGGTTCGAGCCCCCTGTCGGGCTCTGTGCTGACGGCCAGCTCAGAGCCTGGATCCTGTTTCTGATTCTGTATCTCCCTCTCTCTCTGACCCTCCCCTGTTCATGTTCTCTCTCTCTCTCTCTCTCTCTCTCTCTCTCTCTCAGAAATAAATTGTGGAGGGGAAGGGAAAGGGGGTGATGGTCATGGAGGAGGGCACTTGTGGGGATGAGCACTGGGTGTTATATGGAAACCAACTTGACAATAAACTATTTGTAAAAAAACATTTAAAAAAGAATATAAAAAATACAAAATAAAATACAGATGTTGATGATTAAAAAATAAAACAAAATAAAATTGAAAAAAAGAAATAAATAAAACAGTAAAATATAAAACTACATTTGTAGCAATATATTAATATAAGGTGGGGCTTTTTGAGAAATAATAAAGCATTATGAAACCCAGTACAAAGATGCACAAATAGTTCTTGTAAGTAACAAATAACTAACTAAACTCAACAGTATACAATTGATAGATAAGTCATATGTGTTCTCTGTGGATATGGGAAACCAACAAGTGTACAACCAAAAAATTAACTAGTAATTTACACAGGCTGGAAAAAAAGTTCAAAATCCATGCTCACTTATCTCCTTGTTATAAAATAGTCACAATCTCTGCTCACTGATCACCCCTTATAATTGCAGTAGTCTCTAAATGCAGATGTTAGGACTGATTCCGTTTCTGCCTTACTTTCACAATTGTGGATAGCATATTGACTAGAATTGTGCTCATCTCCCACTGTTTTCTGACTGTACATTTTGCACAATGCAAGAAAATTTTACATTGCTTTATTTCCACTGGTTGAAGACGTGAAGAATTAGATTTTAACCAGAGAGGAAATCAAGGCTGCAGTAGGTATCCTGAGAGACTAGACAGTATTCCAAGCAAAGGTTCTGTTGTTAAAAATTCACAAACCTAAAAGTACCTGATATTTTTTTAAAAGTGTCTATTTTTAAAAGGAATGAATAATTGTTTTCACCTGAAGTTAACATGTTTGTCTCTGATCTCTGAGATAAATAGAAAACATTCTGTGGACTACTGACAAAAATCTTATGTCAATATTATGTCAATTGTTTTAGGCTACTTATATTTAACACTTTGTTATAAAATATAAAGGTTGTACTTTATTTTTCAAGAAACTTTTTACTCTGCAATATGTTCAATACAAACATGTACTTAATACAATAAAAGCCATGTGAATCCCATAAAAGGAATGAGCTATCCATATAAATAAACTATATAACCATATTTGTCTATAAAACATAGCCTAAAATCTTTGGCAAGCCAGGAGTACAATTCTTTTTCAGAACATTGCCTGTTGAAAGGAGAATAAGACTTAAATTTCTCTTTAAGTAGCACCATTTGATCCGTTAATTCTGGTGAGGGATTTTTGCTATGTTGGATAGTTAGATGGTCAGTGGAGCATTTTGGTCAAGTGAAATTGTTTCCATAATCAAATATTAGGGTCGAACTGTTTTAAAGCACTCTATTGTGTTTTCACTAAAAATTCCACTATATTTTCTGATGTCAGTCTTTTGTTTTAGAAATATGTTTATGTGGCAAAATCAGTGTGTCATATTTTATGTTAGGAAAAAAATATGCTCTCAAAAGGGTAGTTTTCCTTTTGATTTTATAAGCTTGATCTTATCAGAGACATTTTATTTTGTTCCCTACCACGTCTAAGATATTCAAAGGTCTGGAACTCAGACAATCTGAACTCAGATTTCAATCCTGGAACTCAGGCAATCTGAAATTTCACTCTATAGAATCATGTCTTTGTGCTTATGCTGTCAGAGGGTCAAAACAGTTATTCCTTTCTTGGAATTACATTTTCTATGCATGTTAATGGGTCCTGTGACTCCTAATAAATTTTCTTACTCACTAATTTTCAAATTCTAGAAAGCCTTTTCTCAGTCCAGATTGCTGGAAGGGATAATGCAATTTTATCATTGGCAAAATGACTCTCCAGGGTAGTCTTAGAAATATCAAAAAATCATTAAGTGTTTGGGCTGAGGTGCCTGCTACCCTCAGTAGCCTACTAGTTATAACCTCTCCCTCTCAACCAGGGCACTTTGAGAGTGAAAAAATAAGTATTAATAATTATTCAAAGACAACAGACATAAACTGAAACTGTCTTAGCAAACCAGGACATATGTTGATCCTATCTTTGGATATATTGTTTTGTCTTCCCTTAACTGGGGATGATACTCAAATTTAATCCAAAAGAATGGTATTTTAAACGTTTGATCTCCTTTGGGCTATAATGATACATATTGACTGTTAATTTTAAGTCATGCTATGAAAATCATCAGGTACAAAATAATAGAATGAAATCATGTCTGTTGCTTATCTTGATTTTTAGAGACTAGTACTTGAAACCGTGATATTTGAACATTCAGAGTTATTCTCACTTTCATATTTTAAGATTCCTTAACATAGTTTTTATAACCTGTAAAACTTTTCACATATGTATTAGCCAAGTTTGAAACATTTCGTTCTGTATTGTTGAGGGATTTTGAATGTGGTTATTTACAACCAACTGTACATCTGTGACTGTGATTGGCTGTGATTCTCTAGGAATTATAATAGATTTCTGTCCAGAGCATATTGTTTGTGCATGCAAAGACGGAATAGTTATACATGCTGTAAAAATAGAGTAAGTGCAATATATTGTAAGTAATAATTCACTTTGTTTTTATTGTTTGGTATACTCAATGATACAATATTTATTTTAAAATAATATCTTAATTAGAAATGGCTCCTAACATATAGCGTGATTGTTGTAGACTCCCCAAAATATTTTAACCTACAATATTACATGTATATATGCTATATATAATATATAATTTAAAACTTTAACTAAGCCAAATTATTAACTTAGATTAGCATCCTTCAAAACTGCTTTCCTCAGACATACTTTTTACAGATGTTACATAATTCACAAATAAACTGTTTTACTATTCTAAAGGAGAAGAAAATTTAAGGTGTGCCTCATGTTATGCAATAGCAATATTCCTGATATGTGAATAAAGGTGTTTTGTAAATCAAGAAATACTTGAAATGTATTGTGACTTCCCTTTTTTTATTTCCAAGTTTACTTTTATAAAAGAGTATGTTCTTTTATTAAGAGTTAATATTTTTGTATTAAAAGGTATTTTTTCTACTTTGTTCTAACCATAAAAATGAGATTAGTTGCGTCAAAAATGTGAGGTCCTAAGAAAACACATAACATAAGAATAAGAAAAAATGCATATGTGAGAGAAAGACAGGCTAGGTAAGGAGAGAGAAATAATGAAAGGTTTTCTAGGACCCATGTTAAACTTTGAAAACTGATAGTAAGAAAACCAGGTGTAGGGAGAGGGACCAGTCTGGGCAAAGGTACTGAGGTTTCACAGAATTTTGTGCTTGCAGAAATGAGAATAGTTTGCATAAAATACTCTGGACATACTAAATGACAGTATTTATAGTTCCTCAAGGGCAATATTTTCTTTGTCACCTTTGGATGTTTATACAACTTCTCTCTGTTATTTTTTTTTCACCTTCCCTCCTTTCACCATGGATCTTCTTCCCTTGACAACCCCTACTTAATCTTCAAGGCTAAGCTCCATCATATTGCTAACATTGCACCACTACACTGACATTTACAGTCATTCACAGCAACTCTATCTATCTATCTATCTATCTATCTATCTATCTATCTCTATCTATCTATCTATCATCTATCTATCTATCTATCTATCTATCTATCTATCTATCTATATCTGTACTATATCTATATCTAATCTATATATATACATCTGTCTAATTCTTTGAATGTCTACCTGATGAAAAGGGATCATCTTTACTACTAAGTATAGTTAGCATCACACAATTTGGATCAGTTATTTTGACTTTGTTAATCAGAAGTAGGCACTAACAAATCAGAAGTGAACATACCAAACTATGTGATGTAATCATTATTTTCAAGTTCTTAAAACATTTTAATAGCACTGCTAAATTTGTCTGATTCACATACTGACACCGCCACCCACACTCCTCCAGGCAGATCACACACACACAAACACACACACACACACACACACTCCAAATATTTCATTGAAAAAGAATGAATAAAAACCCAGTTGAAAATATGTTTAAAGATAACTTAATAAAATTGGAGACACTAAGAACACGTAACTGATATATACCTCTAAAATTTTTCACTTATGTTTTATTTCAAATATTTTACATTGTTACAAATGGAATAAATATTACTTAAGATAATTTTATATTTTTATACAAATTCAACTAAATTGGACCCTTACCCCATCATCATTATCAAAATGAGCAACAGGGAAGTGTTAATATGGTGGGGTGGTTTGACAACCCTAGACTTGCCTCATCCATCAAACACAGCTAGATAAAAATCAAATCATTCTGAATACCCAAGAAATCAGTCCAAGGACTGACAGAACAAACTGCATAACTGGAGGGAGAGAAGAAGCCAATTCATGGAAGGTTGGAGGTACAGAGATGTGGTTTGGGTGTGTGGGAGCCCGACAGTGACCACGAGAAAGAGTGGTTAGGGAAGCGGGGATGTGTCTGCAAACGGGACTCTCTGCTTGGGCAGATCATGCCTCAAACAGGATGTTCTGCCAAGAGACCTGCACACAATATCCAAGGTTAATGATCTGCTCGCATACGAGGGAACATGCCCTCCTTAGAAATAGGGAGGCTGGAGTTGTGGGCAGGCCTCTTAGTAAACATGTTGTGGTCGCTTCCTCCCTTTACTCCCCCCCGCCTCGTCCTTGGAATATGCTTGGCTTCTTGCCCTTATTTGGTAAAAGAATGCATCTTGTAGATTTCAGTATGTATCCGGCTACCGGGGTATAAAAATAAACTGCAAGGGGGCTTGAATAGAATTTTTCCTCCGCCGGAGTCGTGTCTGTGTCTGTCTTTTGTGTGTCTTGTCTTTGTGTCATTTCGTCTGCAACAAGGTGAGAAACAAATCCCAGGTGCTATGGAAGGGAGGGAGCCCTGGTCTCAGAGAGAGGTGAGAGAGATAAGTGCATAGGGTATTGCACAAGGAAAACACTTCCCAGAAGCCATTGAATGGGAAAATGAGAGGGTATGATTTTCATGAGTTTTTACAACCAGCAGGACTCAAAGATGGGAGTTTTAGGGGTCTGTGGTGTGGTTGGTGTGGAGACCTGAGGAGGTCTCCTGTGGAAGAGTGCTGATAACCTGGGAGCAGGTGGCACCGAGGATCCCCTGGGATGCACTGGGAGAGATGGTTCCCCTTTTTGGAGCACATCTGGGTGAGGTGACATTTGCTCTTAGGGTACAAAGGAGCTGGCCAACACCATTTCCCTACCCGGCTCCTCAGCATAGGAGCAGAGATATCTGCTGAGAGTAGCTAACCTGGACAATGTTCTTTGCTGTGCTTTACTCCCAATTCCACTCCTCTGTACTTTGGTTTGACTGCCCTTTTTGGTCAAACCTGCATCAGTCCCAGCGTGGCAAGAACCACCCCAGAGTGGCAGTGCAGGTCCCTACCATGCTAGGCTTCTAAAGTTTGGAGATTTAAAATGCAGGTGGGGTGGGGGGGAGGGGAAGGGGGGTAATGGGCATGGAGGAAGGCACTTGTGGGGATGAGCACTGGGTGTTATATGGAAACCAACTTGACAATAAACTATTAAAATTTTTTTCAAGTAAAAAAAATGCAACTGACTTCCCTGGATAGAGCCCAAGGTGCACTACACTGCCAGGTGGGAATGTGGCCCAGTAACGGACAGGAAGAAGGCAGTGATCTGACGGATTCCTGGGACACACGAGGGAGATTGTTTGCTCTTCTTGGAGGGCTTCCTAGACAGTAGCAGGCATGAATTCCCTCTCCAAGGACTAGGGAACTGGCTGGCACCATTTCCTTTTCCTGTCCCTGAACAAAAACTAACTTAATTAAGCAGCACATGGCCAACAATGATGGCTTAAACCACTTACACCAAGCCTCACACCCCCACACTGTGCTGGTGCTGCTTCTCTCAGGCAAGTGTGCCTGAGAACCAGTGCAGCAGGCCCTTTCCTCAGAAGACCAGCACAAACCCCCACATGCACCACATCTATTGACCATAGAGTTCTGCAAAGCTTGAGATCTAGTGAAAATAACATCAGTTTTCCTTTTAACAAGCAGGCCAAAACATACCTAGTTAAAATGCATCAAATTCTGGCCAAGGTTCAAACAATCCCCACTGCAAGAAAGGAGAAACTCTGCAGAGGATTGACCTGCGGGAAACAGCAGACAAAATAAAACAGCAGAGTGCACATAGCATACACCAAAGACACTTCCTAAAGCACCAGGCCTTGGACAGTATATGACCTCTTTTCCATTAAAGCCATCACATTCAAGAGAAGGAAACATAACAGACTTTCCTAACACAAACAAGACATAAACCTAGGAAAAAATTGCCAAAATGGATGAATTCACCCCCCACAAAAGAACAAGAAAAGGTCACAGCCAGAGATCTAATCGAAAAAAGTTTAAGTAATGCCAACATTCAGAAAGATATTCGCTGCACTTGAGAAAAGTATGGAAGATGTCAGAGAGACTCTTAATGCATGGATACAAGAGTTAAAAAGCAATCAGAAATGAATAATGCAACAATAGAAAATTGAAACAAATTAACCACAAGGATGGAAGAATCAGAGGAATGAATACATGATACAGAAGATAAAATTATGGGAAATAATGAAACTGAAAAGAGGGAAAGAAACATATTAGATCATAATATGGGCTTGTGAAACTCAATGACTTCATAAAGCATAATAACATTCATATCAGATAAGTCCCAGAAGAATAAAAGAAAGGAGCAGGCTTATTTAAGGAAATAAACAAAACCTAAAGCCAGCAGGAGAAGGAAAATAATAAATACTAGAGCAGAAATAAAAGATATAGAAACAAACATAAAACCTAAAAGCAAAAACCAAAAAACAGAGCAGATCAATGAAACTAAGGGCTTATTCTTCAAAAGAATTAATAAAATTGATAAACCCATAACCAACCTTATAAAAAAGAAAAAAGACTCCCCAAAATAACGAAATAAAATCACAAACAAAAGGGGAGAATTCACAATCAACACCTCAGAAATACAATTATAAAAGAATATTATGAAAAATTATATGCCCAAAGCTGGGCAATCTGGAAGAAATGGATAACATGCAAGCTACCAAAACTGAAACAGGAAGAAATAAAAGATTTGAACAGACCCATAACCTTTTTGGTTCTTTCAACCAAAGAAGTTGAAACATTAATAAAAAATCTTCCAACAAACAAAAGTCCAGAGCCAAATGGCTTCCCAGGTGAATTTTACCATACATTTAAATAATTAATATCTATTCTTCTGAAACTGTTCCTATAAAAGGACATGGAAGGAAAACTTCCAAACTCATTCTATGAGGCAAGCATTACCTTGATTCGAAAGCCAGACAAAGACCTCACTAAAAAGGAGAATTACAAGCAATATCCAGTTGAACATGAATGCAGTAATTCTCAATAAGATACTAGCAAATAGATTCAATAGTGCATTAAAAGAATCATAATCAAGTGGGATTTGTCCTGGGCTGCGAGGTGGTTCCAAATCAATCAACACGATACAACACATTAATAAAAGAAAGGATTAGAGCCATGTGATCCCATCAATAGATGCAGAAAAAGCATTTGACAAAATACAGCATCCTTTCATGGTAAAAATCCTCAAGAAAGTAGTAATAGAAGTAATATACTTCAACATCATAAAGGCCATATGAGAAAGACACACAGCTAATGTCATCCTTAATGTGGAAAAAACAGAGAACTCTCAGAGAACTCTTCCTCTATGATCAGGATCAAGGCAGAGATGTCCACTCACACCACTGTTATTTAACTTACTACTGTAAGTCCTAGCCTCAGCAATTAGCCAACAAAAACAAATAAAAGGCATCCAAGTAGCAAGGAAGAAGTCATTTTCACTATTCCCAGACTACATGATACTATATGTAGAAAATCTTAAACACTCTAACAAAAAATTGCTAGAACTGATACACGAATTCAACAATGTCACAGGATACAAAATCTATGTACAGAAATTTGTTGCATTTCTTTGTTGTTGTTGTTGTTGCAATTCTGTACAGAATAATGATGCAGCAGAAAGAGAAATTAAGAAATTGACCCAATTTACAATTGCACCAAAGCCCATATGGTACCTAAGAATAAACTTAACCAAAGAGGTAAAATTATTTGTACTTTGAAAACTATAGAACGCTTTAGAAAGAAATTGAAGATGACACACACAAAAAAGCATTCCATACTCAAGGATCGGATTAACAGATATTCTTAAAATGTCTATACTATCCAGTGCAGTCTACATGTTTAATGAAATCCTTATGAAATTACCACCGCCATTTTTCACAAAGCTCGAAAAAATATTATTAAAAATTGTATAGAGCCAGAAAAGACTCTGAATAACTAAAGTAATCTTGGGGGGGGGGAGCACAAATCTGCAAGCATCACAATTCTGGACTTCAAGTGATAATACAAAGCTGGAGTGATCAAGACAGTATGGTACTGGCAGAAAAGAAACAAATAAATTAATGGAACAGAATGGGGAACCCAGAAATGGACCCACAAATCTTTGGGCAACTAATCTTTTTTTAAAAATATTAACGTTTTATTTCTTTGTGAGAGAGAGAGAGAGTGAGCAGAAGAGAGTCAGAGAGAGAGGGAGACATAGAATCTGAAGCAGGCTCCAGGCTCTGAGCTGTCAGCACAGAGCCCGACGCGGGGCTCAAACCCATGAACCGTGAGATCATGTCCTGAGCTGAAGTCGGCTGCCCAACCGACTGAGCCACCCAGGCACCCCTTTGGCCAACTAATCTTCAACAAAGCACAAAAGAATATCCAATGGAAAAAAGATAGTCTCTTCAACAAATGGTGTTGGGAAAATTGGTCAGCAACATACAAAAGAGTGAAAGACGATCATTTTCTTAAACCATCCCCCAAAATAAATTCAAAATGAATGAAAGACCTAAGTGTGAGACAGGAAATCATCAAAATCCTATAGGATAGCACAGGCAGAAACCTCTTTGAATACTACATAACAATGAGAAAGAATGAAACCTGGCCATGTGTAGCAACATGGATGGTCCTTGAGGGTGTTATGCTGAGCGAAATAAGTCAGGCAGAGAAGGACAGATACCATATGTTTGCACGTATAGGAGGATTAGGAAGAACTTAACGGAAGACCATGGGGGAGAAGAAGGGGAAAAGTAGTGGGGGAGAGGGAGGGAGGCAAACCATGAGAGACACTTGAATGCCGAGAACAAACTGAGGGCTGACGGGGGTGGCGGGGAGGAGGAGGGGGGTGATGAGCATGGAGGAGGGCACTTGTTGGGATGAGCACTGGGTGTTATATGGAAACCAACTTGACAATAAACTATTAAAAAAAAAAGAAACCTCTTTGACATCAGCCATACCAACTTCTTTTTCGTATAAGAAGTATTTCCTGGTATAGTTGTATTTCCTGAGGCAAGGGAAAAAAAAGCAACAATGAACTATTGGGACTACATCAAGATAAAACTTTTGCACAGTGAAGGAAACAATCACCAAAATTAAAAGACAACCTATGGTATGGGAGAAGATATTTGCAAATGACATATCTGATAAAGGGTTAGTATCCAAAATCTATAAAGAACTTATCAAACTCAACACGTGAAAACCAAATAATTCAGTCAAGAAATGGGCACAAGAATGAACAGACATTTTCCAAAGAAGACATCCAGATGGCTAACAAACACATGAAAAGATGTTCCACATCACTCATCATTAGGGAAATGCAAATCAAAACCACAATGAGATACCACCTCATATCTGCCAGAATGGCTAACATGGAAAACATAGGAAACAACAGATGTTGGTGTGCATATGGAGAAAGTGGAACCTTCTTACACTGTTGGTGGGAATGCAAACTGGTGCAGCCACTCTAGAAAACAGTATGGAATTTTCTCAAAAAGTTAAAAATAGAGAACTGTTCTACAACCCAGCATTTGCACTACTACATATTTACCCAAAAGATACAAAATTGCTTATTAGAAGGGACACAGGCACCCCAATGTTTATAAAAGCATTATCAACTATATGCATACTATGGAAAGAGCCCAAATGTCCATTGACTGATGAATGGACAAAGAAGAAGGGATATGTGTGTGTGTGTGTGTGTGTGTGTGTGTGTGTATACACAATGGAATATTACTCAGCCATAAAAAAGAATGAAATCATGCAATTTGCAATGACATGAATGGAGCTATAGTGTATTATACAAAGTGAAACAGATCAGAGAAAGACAATTAATATGATTTCACTTATATGTGGAATTTAAGAAATGAAACATGAATATAGGGGACAAAAATAGAGAGAGAGAGATAAACCTTAAAACAGACTCTTAATTATAGAGAAGAAACAGGGTTGCTACAGGTGAGGTGGGAGGGGGGATGGGTTAAATGGGTGATGTGTATTATGGAAGGCACTTGTGATGAGCACTGGGTGTTTTATGTAAGTGATGAATTACTGAATCCTATTCCTGAAACTAATATTTCACTCTATTTTAACTAAATGGAATAAATAAAATCTTGGAACTACAAAAAAAAATGAGCATCAGCACGGCAATAGATGTAATACAGGATTCAAATATTTTTTTTACTGTATTGACGTGTACTTGGCATACAAATATTGTACATATTGTACACATTTGATGTGTACATCTTGATGAGTTTGGACATTTGTATACATCAGTAATACCATCATCATAATCAATGCAGTAAACATATCCATTACCTCCCAAAATTTCCTTGTGGTATCTTATCTTTTCTTTCTTTTCTTAAAATGTTTTTTATGTTTTTTATTTATTTTTTGAGAGAGTGCAAGGACGGGAGAGACAGAGAGAGAGGGAGAGAAAGAATCTGAAGACAGGCTCCAGGCTCTGAGCTAGCTATCAGCACAGAGCCCAATCCGGGACTCGGACCCACAACCATGAGGTCATGACCTGAGGCGAAGTCGGACGCTTAACCGACTGAGCCACCCAGGTGCCCCATCTTTCTTTCTTTTTAAACATTAGATCTGTCCTCTTGACATATTTTGAAGCTCACAATTTTGCATTGTTAAATTTGTTTAATGTTTAGTTTTGAGAGAGAAACAGACAGAGCATGAGTGGGGGAGGGGCAGAGAGAGGGACACACAGAACTGGAAGCAGGCTCCAGGCTTTGAGCTGTCAGCACAGAGCCGAATGCGGGGCTTGAACTCAGGAACTGCAAGATCATGACCTAAGGTGAAGTTGGAGGCTTAACTGACTGAGCCACCCAGGCGCCCCACAATCTTGTATTGTTAACTAAATATACTGTTAACAGTATAGGCACTGTTTACAACGTGTGTGTGTGTGTGTGTGTGTGTGTGTGTGTCTGTCTGTCTGTCTGTCTGTCTGTGTCTGTGTGTGAGAGAGATTGGTCTGCAGGGTATATAAAATTCATTATGCATAACAAAAACTTTATACCCATTGATAAACAATTTCCCATTTCTTTCTTCCCTCCAGCTATTGATTAGCTTCATTCTATTCTCTGCTTCTGTGAGTTTGACTATTTTTATTTGAAACTGTTAATGTATCTCTCAACAATGTTCACATTTCTCACATACTTACTAGGTTACTGAGGAAAACTGTAAACTGTATTTTAAATGTATTGTTATGTAAAGGTTTCATTTCCCATTGGTAAAGGAAAAAATGTATATACCTCCTGAGATGAGAACTAAATAAGACAAAATACCTAAAATTCCTTACACAATAACTGGCTCTGAGAGGTGCTCAAAAAAGTAGTTAATTTATTTCCCCTAACTTCTATGGTCAACTCTCAGCCTTCATTTTACTTAAACCTTTCAGCTGCATTTAACACACTTGATCACTCTCTCTCTCCTCCCTGAATTTTCACTTGGCTTTCAGGCTATCTCTGTCTCCTGTTTTTACTTTTTCTCCTGTCTCACTGTTCATGTCTCAATTATCTTTGTTATTTTTGGTTCTTATCCCCTCTTACTTAATATTGGAGTGTCCTAGAGCTTACTTTTTCCTTTATCTTCCTTATCTATACCTCTCCCCTTGGTGATCTCATCTAGTTGCATGTCTTTAAATACCATACAAGTTGGAAAAATCATACCTCCAGACTCAGAGACACACTCAGCATCTGAACTTGGATGTCTAATACCCATTTTGAAATCAGCAAATACAAAAATGAACTCTTCAATTCCCATCACCACCTCCCCAAACAAGTTCTTTCTACAGTCTTTCCCATATCAATTCCTGGCAACTCCATCCTTTCATTTGCTTAGCCCAAAAACCTTAAGGCTAGGGGCGCCTGGGTGGCTTAGTCGGTTAAGCGTCCGACTTTTGCTTGGGTCATGATCTCGCGGTTCGTGGGTTCGAGCCCCGCGTTGGGCTCTGTGCTGACTGCCGGCTCAGAGCCTGGAGCCTGTTTGTGACTCCCTCTCTCTCTGACCCTCCCCTGCTCATGCTGTCTCTGTCTCTCTCTCCTAGAAATAAATAAAACATTAAAAAAAATTTAAAAAAAAAAAAACCTTAAGGCTATCCTTTAGTCCTCATTTTCTCGCACATTCTACTTCCTGTCCATCAGGAAATTCTGTTGTTTCTGTCACATGCTATACCCCAAGACCTGGCCTTTACTGCCCACCTGCTTGTATTCATTAATCTTTGTCTTACATTTTCCCCTAAGCTCTTCTTTCTGGCTTTCCTCTTAATCAGGCAAATGAAACTGAAACCATCCCCCCGGTGATGTTGACCACCCTGACAAAAAATCCCCCACCAGGGCAGACCACCCAGACCGTTTGAGCTAAATCTAACTCGTGCCTGCACAGATAGACCATGGAGTGACTTCTGGAATGACATACAATTGCCTTTTCTTCTTTTTAATACTAAAATCACTGCCCAAGGAGGAGCCTCAGCCTCATTTACATAACATATAATGTATGTATAGGCATGTTTCTTAAGGCCCTTGTGCCACTTATGCCTGCCTCTACATAGGATGACAAGGCTTCCCTATGTAGATATCTAACTTAACCCTAAACAAAAGGAACTACTTCACCCTCTCTTGAGGAGTCACAGCTTTGGAAGCCTTTCCCTGTGATCTCCTTATTTGCTGCAAATAAAAGTTTTCCTTGTGTGACAACTCAACCTGGTGCATTTTCTGATTCACCAAGGAGTGAATTCACATTGGTTTGGTTACAGTTCTGCTTTTAAAAAGATAAATAGAAATCTACCGTTTTTTAAATTTTTATTTTTACCTCACCCCCACTGTTATTCTGCTCTAAACTATTCTGTCCATCTCTTGCCTAGATTACTGAACAGCTTTGTGACACTTTCCCCTGCTTCTACCTTTGCCCCCTACAGTCTACTTTCAATACAGTGGAAAACAGAGTGATCCTTTTCAAACAACCTAGACCATGTCACTCCTCTTCTCCAAACCCTATAATTGTTCCTCATTTCATTCAGTATAAAAGTTGAAGTTTTTAAGATGGCCTATAAAGTATTTTGTGATCTCCTTCCTTTTTTGGCCTTATCTTCTACCATAATCCTCCAACTACCTGGATCCATTACACTGATTTCCTTATGTTCCTCAAACATGCAGGTGCACTCCCTCTTGCTTTAGAGCCTTTATACTTACTGTTCCTGCTGCTTAGAATGCTCTTTTTCCAAAATATACTATGGCTAACTCTCTTGTCTCCTTCAATCATTCTTCAAATGTTACCTTCCCAATAACACCTACTCTTTACAACCCTATTATATCGCGGCAACCTGTCCTACTATCCTGCCACCTATGTTTCTTGTTAATCCCTCTTACCCTCCTCTACTTTTTTTTTCCCTCAGCACTTACAATTTTAATAATTTTATATAACTTATTAATTAATTATATTTATTTTTGTTGTCTGTCTTTCTCTGATACATTTTTACCTACTTGAGGGTGTGGATCTTTGTTTTACTTACTGGTCTATCTCAAATACCTGGAACAGTACCTGATGCATAGTAGGTACCCAATAAACATTATTGAATAAATGAATGAAATGTTACTGTTTAATAGATACTTTCTGGGTTTTTTTTTCCCCCTTTGAGTTTATTTACTTATTTTGAGAGTAAGACAGAACACGAACAGGAGAGGGGCAGAGAGAATCCCAAGCAGGCTACAAGCTGTCAGTGCAGAGCTTGACACGGGGCTCTATCTCATGAATTGTGAGATCATTACCTGAGCCAAAATCAAGAGTTGGACACTTAACCAACTGAGTTGCCTAGGCACCCCAATATACTTTCTTTTTGATTCATTCCTAAGGTAAACAAGAAAGTCTTGCAAAGGTATTTTTTCCAAGAAGAAATCCATGAGAATTGAAGACATATTTTTCAAATATATTTTGACCTCCTTAAAGAATGACATTGTTACATATTATAAACCATGTTCTATTGAGTAGATTACTACCTATTTGAAGCTGGTACATTCATTTTCTTATAGAATCATGGACTATCAGAACTATAAAAGATTATAGTAATAATGTAATCAATTCTTTCATGTCATCCATGACAGTACTCTTTTATATGTTGGAACAAAGCAAATCAGAAGTAACTTACTTAAGATATGACATTTACTTTTCAACTGGGTAATCCTTTATCGATTCTACAGAAGATAATGAAACGGTCTCTAAAACAGTACAGGAACAAACCTCACCATTAGTCACTCCCATGGAGGTTGGTGAGAAGTCATATTATTCCTCTCCACAAAGCCATAGACATTTCTATGTGGGTGTAGGCTATGCCAGTAGAGTCTATGCACAAAAGAACCACATTCAGATTATTTGGCAGAATGTCAGTGTTCTATGAAAACACTAGAAGTTCATATATGAGTCATTTTCTTCTATAAAATGGAGAGAAATCTGGAGTCATGGGAAAAATGGGGGCAGGCAGACTTTGCTGGCAGTCTATTCTCACCTTGTCATGTTCCTTCTTGTATTTGATGCAGAGTGGCAGAGTCAGTCTGTTAACCTGTATTCATCACTGTAGGAGTGGGTGGGGACACATGCCCAGCCTACAATTACAGAGAGAACCTGTCAGCTAGGCTACTTCAAACTTTTTTTTTTTTTTTTTTTATAGCACTGATAGAACTAAAGTAGTGAGAGTGAATACATGTTTGAATGGTGGGCGAAATGTGGACAATTTATAAAACAGTCGGAAAACACATATTCTGGGTGAACTTTTTTTTTTCAACTCTAACTAAATGCCACATCTTTATTAGCTAATAGTCGAGAAATCTTGACAGCCTTTTGCATGATGACTCAATGTTAAAATCTGTAGATTTTAGAGTTTTTTTTCTCAAGTGGAAAATGGGATAACATAACTCTCTTGAGGTTCTTAATGGGAAAACTCATGGTTTAGTAACAAGGACAGGTTTGATTCATTCAGGGGATAACTCGTTTTCTACTTGTGAGATTTTTCTATTTTTTTTTTTAAATTATTTTTAGAGAGAGAACATGGAAGCAAGTCGAAGGGAAGAGCAGAGGGAGAGAAAGAGAATATTAAGCAAACTCCATGCTCAGTTCAGAGTGCAATGCAGGGCTCAGTCCCACTACCCTGAGATCGTGACCTGAGCCAAAATCAAGAGTCAGACACTGACTGAGCCACCTGGGTACCCCAGAAAATCAGATAATGATAAGTAAAACAATTTGAACATGGAAAACATAAAATAAGGTAATTATTATCGCCTTCTCTCAGGTACATATAACAATAGAGTCTTAAGATGGGAAGCACTCATTTCTATTGTTGAAAATGAGTTCATTGGAAAAGTGATTTATAAACAATTAAACAAATGCTCTATTCTATGCTTTAGGTTTTTTTTGTTTTTAAATTTAATGTGCTATAGAACAGAGGAGTTTATCAGGACTCCCACCTCAGCCTAATACTGCATATGCTATTGATACTACTATGAGACTTTTTCAATCTGATCAAGGCCAGGTAAACACTGAAACTCATCTGTCAGATAAACTAAGTTTACACAAGACACCAAAGAGATAAATACCTTGGAGAAACAAAAGGCATCTTGGGAGAATAAAGAAGTAGTCAAAAACAACAAAATGAAGTGTTATCAGAAGATCAAATTGCACAAATATGGGATAGTTGATGACAGGTTATTTATCAGTAGAGTACAGGCCTGGGGCAAATTGCACTGGGAGTGTTCTCTGTTTCTTCTCTCTATCATTTGTTTCCAGGTAAAATCAAGTCAAAACACATATCAAAGGCAGCCTTAATGAAAATTAAAACGCATATGAAATGGGAAAGAAGTCACTAAAAGAGGGCAAGAAACATGGATAAGAGGACAAGGATTTGAGCCATGTAGTGTTTTTTTTTTTTTTTTAACTAGCTGAAAATCTCCTTTTATCTAATAATATGTTCTCAATAACACAGATCCTCTAAAACAGAAGACTTGTGGAGATGTCTTCAATTCACTGTACTTTAGGAAGCTCTGAATACAGAAAAAAGTGTGGTTGTCATACTTGAAAATAAGTATCCAAAGCAGCAGCAAAGCTTTTATTGTTTTAAATCGAACAAATCACTAGTAAGATATCACAAAGTCATTTTCGATTATGGTATATTAAGTCCCAGAATATACCTAGTTATTATCTCTATATTTTAAGGAAGACCTACACTGAGATTAAAAAGCTCCAGCCTCAGCATAATTTTACTTATGTTTCTGATATGGTACCTTATCAATAATATTAAGGCCATTTAAAACAAACTCATGAAAGGATTAAGATAAAAACTTGATAAAGGGTTGATGAATGAAAGATAGTGGTCTGATATTTTCTACCTGAAATCGGAACAATTAAATATTGGGACTTATTACAATATGAAGCGTTTATGTGTATTGTTATAATATATTAATTATATTATATACATATAAATATAATATTATTTTAAAAAAATGTTGATGTTTTCAAAAGGCTAACTCTGAGGCTGTCATATCACCTTAGTTGTCAGTTTTTCCCTTGAAGTCACCAATTGTTTCGTAGATGAATTCTAAAGATTAGAGAACCAACCAGGTAGGAGGTTTATAAAGATTCATTTATTCTTAGGGGTCCCTGGGTGCCTCAGTCGCCTAAGCGCTGACTTCAGCTCAAGTCATGATCTTGCTGTTTGTGAGTTCAAACCCCCTGTCAGGGCTCTGTGCTGACAGCTGAGAGCTTGGAGCCTGCTTCGGATCCTGTGTCTCCCTCTCTCTCTACCCCTCCTCCTGTGTGTGCTCTGTTTCTCTCTCAAAAATAAAAAAAAAAAAAGAACATTAAAAAAAATTTAAACATTCACTTATTCTTAGCCTCCCTAGCTATTTCTGTCACCAATCTATTTTTCAAATTTCTTATTTGACTATCTCATCCTCTCTCCTCTCATCATCCCTTTCTTAATGCTATACAAGCTCTAATCATGGATACAATTCAGAAGGAAAATCAAGTAAAATGCCCATCATTTAGACTATGTTCGATAAATGTTACTCTTCTTTTTCCCGGTCCTAATCTTCCTATGGTTAAATGCCTGTTTGAGTTCCTGTTATATCTTTCTGAATACTTCTACTGCAGACGCTTTCTCTGCAGTGTTGTGACCATTTCCTAAACTTCCCTTTACTTGAGGACACCACAAGTGAACCATCATGTCTGATATTCCCGATCATTTTTCAGTCTGGGGGAATTAGGAAGCAGAAATGGACTACAGGTTAACAATTTAATAGAGGACTGGGAAACTTTCCAGCTGAGTTAAACTATTTAGAAAGGTGTCCAGATGCACTATGCTCTGAATGTACATTTAAAATATTGACTTTGTTAAAGAGGCTATATTTTTTCCATTGGATACTCTTTCCTGCTTTGTCAAAAATTAGTTGGCCATACATTTGTGGGTCTAATTCTGAGTTCTCTATTCTATTCCATTGGCCTACGTGTCTGTTTTTGTGCCAATACCATATTGTCTTGATGATGACAGCTTTGCAGTAGAGGCTAAAGTCTGGGATTGTGATGCCTGCCGTATTGGTTTTCTTCTTCAATATTACTTTGGCTATTAGGGGTCTTTTGTGGCTCCATACAAATTTTAGGATAGTTTGTTCTAGCTTTGAGAAGAATGCTGGTGCAATTTTGATTGGGATCGCATTGAATGTGTAGATTGCTTTGGGTAGTTATGACATTTTAACAATATCCATTCTTCCGACCCATGAGCATGGAATGTTTTTCTATTTCTTTGTGTCTTCTTCAATTTCCTTCATAAGTTTTCTATATTTTTCATCATACAGGTCTTTTACATCCTTGGTTAGGTTTATTCATAGGTATTTTATGGTTTTGGGTGCAATTGTGAATGGGATCAGTTCCTTGCTTTCTCTTTCTGTTGCTTCATTATTGGTGGATAAAAATTCAACCGATTTCTGTACATTGATTTCGTATCCTGCAACTTTGCTGAATTCATGGATCAGTTCTAGCCATCTTTTGGTGGAGTCTGTCGGATTTTCCTTGTAGAGTATCATGTCATCTACAAAAAGTGATGGTTTGACTTCACCTTTGCCAATTCTGATGCCTTTTACTTCCTTTTGTTGTCTGATTGATGATGCTAGGGCATCCAGAACTATGTTAAACAACAGTACCACTTCTTTATACGTTGATCATTTAATGTACACTTGGGTAGTTTCCATAATTTGGATATTGCATATAATGCTGCTATAAACATTGGGGTGCATATATCCCTTTGAATTAGTATTTTGGTATTTATTGGGTAAATACCTAGTAGTGCAATGGCTGGATCACACGGTAGTTCTATTTTAACTTTTTAAAAACTTTATTTATTTTGAGAGATAAAGATAGAGAGCAAGCGGTAGATGGGTAAAGGGAGAGGGAGAGAGAGAATCCCAAGCAGGCTCCATGCTGTCACTGCAGAACTGGATGCAGAGCTCAAAGTCACAAACCATGAGATCATGACCTGAGCCAAAATCAAGAGCTGGATGCCCAACCAACCGAGCCACCCAGGTGCCCCAATTTTAACTCTTTAAGGAACCTCCGTGCTGTTTTCCACAGTGGCTGCCCCAGTTTGTATTCCCACGAACAGTGCAAGAGGGTTCCCCTTTCTCCATACCCTCACAAATACCTGTTGTTTCCTGTTTTGTTCATTTTAGCCTTTCTGATAAGTGTGTAGATGTCTCATTGTTGTTTCTATTTATATCCTCCTGATGTTGGGTGATGTTGAGCATCTTTTCATGTGTCTTTTAGCCGTCTGGATATTCTGTTAGCCATTTGGATGTATTCAGTTTTTGCAAATCAATCAATGTGATATACCACATTAATAAAAGAAAGGATAAGAACCACATGATCCTGTCAATAGATACAGAAAAATCACTTGACAAAAATACAGCATACATTATTGCTAATAAAAAAAAAGAACTCCAGAAAGTAAGGATAGGGTTACACGCCTCAACATCATAAAGGCCATATAGAAAAGACTCACAGCTAATATCATCCTCAATGGTCAGGAACAGTACTGGAAGTCTTAGTCTCAGCAGTCAGACAATAAAAAGAAATAAAAGGCATACAAATAGGCAAGGAAGATGTCAAACTGTCATTATTTGCAGATGACATGATACTCTATGTAGAAAACCCCAAAGACTCCAGGGATGCCTGGGTGGCTGTGTTGTTTAAAGGTCCAACTCTTGATCTTGGCTCAGATCATGATCTCATGGTTAATGAATTTGAGCCCCCTGTGCAGTTCTGCACTGATGGCACAAAGCCTGCTTGGGATTCTCTCTCTCTCTTTGCCCCTCCCTCCTCTCTCTTGCTCTCTCTCTCAAAATAAATATAGAAACTTTAAAAAGTACGCCCAAAAGACTCCTGCAAAAAATTGCTAGAATGAATACACGAATTCTGCAAAATTGAAGCATATAAAATCAATGTACAGAAACTTGTTGCATTTCTATATGCATTCTATATGCCAATAATGGAGGAGCAGAAAAAGAATCAAGGAATAAATCCCATTTACAATTGCACCAAAAGTAATAGGACATCTAGGAATAAACCTAACTAAAGAAGTTAAAGATCTGTACTCCGAAAACTGTAGAAGACTTATGAAAGAAATTGAAGAGGACACAAAGAAATGAAAAATTATTCCATACTCATGAATTAGAAGAAAAAATACTCTTAAAATGTCTATACTGTCCACCTGAACGTGAGACAGGAAACTATCAACACCCTAGAGGAGAAAGCAGGAAACAACCTCCTTGACCTCCACCGCAGCAACTTCTTACTTGACACATCCCCAAAAGCAAGGGAATCAAGAGCAAAAATAAACTGTTGGGACCTCATCAAGATTAAAAGCTTCTGCACAGCCAAGGAAACAACCCATAAAATTAATAGGCAACCAACGGAATGGGAAAAGATAGTTGCAAATGACATATCAGATAAAGGGTTAATATCCAGAATCTATAAGGAACTCACGAAACTACACGCCCGAAAAACAAACAACCCAGTGAAGAAATGGGCAGAAGACATGAACAGACACTTCTCCAAAGAGGACATCCAGATGGCCAACAGACACATGAAACGATGCTCAGCATCGCTCCTCATCAGGGAAATACAAATCAAAACCACACTGAGATACCACCTCACGCCAGTCAGAGTGGCTCAAATGAGCAAATCAGAGAACTCTAGATGCTGGCGAGGATGTGGAGAAACGGGCACCCTCCTGCACTGTTGGTGGGAATGTAAACTGGTACAGCCCCTCTGGAAAACAGTGTGGAGGTTCCTCAGGAAACTAACAATAGAACCCCCTATGACCCAGCAATAGCACTGCTAGGAATTTACCCAAGGGATACAGAAATGCTGAGGCATAGGAGCACATGTACCCCAATGTTCATAGCAGCACTCTCCACAATAGCTAAGACATGGAAAGAGCCTAAGTGTCCATCAACAGATGAATGGATCAAGAAGATGTAGTTTATCTATACCATGGAATACTCCATGGCAATGAGAAACAATGAAATCTGGCCATGTGTAGCAACATGGATGGACCTTGAGGGTGTTATGCTGAGCGAAATAAGTCAGGCAGAGAAGGACAAATATCATATGTGTGCACGTATAGGAGGATTAGGAGGAACTTGACGGAGGAACAAGGGGGAGAAGAAGGGCGGAAATGGTGGGGGAAAGGGAGAGAGGCAAACCATGAGAGACTCTTGAATGCTGACAAAAACTGAGGACTGATGGATGTGGGGGGGAGGGGGGATGGGCATGGAGGAGGACACTTGTGGGGATGAGCACTGAGTGTTATGTGGAAACTAATTTGACAATAAACTATTTGTAAAAAAAAATAAAAAAATAAAGGAATGAAACTATAAAAAAAAAAAGTCTATACTGTCCAAAGCAATCTGTCCATTTAATGCAATCCCTATCAAAATACCACAAACATTCGTCACAGAGCTAGATGAAAGAATCCTAAACTTTGTATGGAGCTACAAAAGACCCTGAATAGCCAAAGCAATCCTGAAAAAGAAAAACAAAACTGGAGGTATCATGATTCCAGACTTCAAGCTATATTACATTCCTATGGAATGGGAGAAGGTATTTGCAAATGACATAGCTGATAAAGGGTTAGTATCCAAAAATCTGTAAAGAACTTATCAAACTCAAAACCCAAAAGCCATATGACCCAGTTAAGAAATGGGAAGAAGACATGTGTAAAACCTTTTTATTGGGATGTACTCCCAATAGCTTATTTTTCCTTTGTTTCCCTTGTCAGGAGATGTATCTAGAAAGAAGTTGCTACAGCTGATGCAGAAGAGGTTACCGCGTGTTTTCTCCTCAAGGAATTTTATGGGTTCAGCTCTCACATTTAGGTCTTTAATCCATTTTGAATTTATTTTTGTGTATGATTTAAGAAAGTGGTCCAGGGGGTGCCTGGGTGGCTCAGTTAGTTGAGTATCCATCTTCAGCTCAGGTCATGATCTGACAATTTGGGAGTTCAAGTCCTGCATCAGCATCTCTGCTGTGAGCACAGAGCCCACTTTGGTTCATCTATTGCCCTGTCTTTCTGCCCCTTCCCCATTTTATCCCTCTCTCTCAAACATTAAAAGTTTTTGTTCAATAAATAAATAAATAAATAAATAGAAATTGGTCCAGTTTCATTCCTCTGCATGTTGCTGTCCAGTTTCCCCAGCCCCTTTTGTTGAAGAGACTCTCTCTCTCTCTCTCTCTCTCTTTCCCTATTGGATGCTCTTTCCTGCTTTTATGAAGATAAGTTAGTTGACCATATATGTGTAGGTTTCTTTCTGGGTTTCTATTCTTTTTTCCCCCAAAATTTTTATTTAAATTCTAAAAAGTTAACATACCGTGCAATATTTGTTTCAAGAGTAGAATTCAGTGGTTCGTCAGTTACATACAGCACCGGTTCTTATCATAAAAAGTGCCCTCCTTAATATCCATCATCCATCTAGCCCAACCCCCAGCCATCTCCCACAATCAACCCCCCAGTTTCATCTCTATCTTAAGAGTCTCTTATGGCTTGTTTCCCTCTCTCTTTTTCCCCTCTCCCCTCCAAAATGTTCATCTGTTTTGTTTCTTAAGTTCCACATATGAGTGAAATCATATGGTACTTGTCTTTATCTTCTTGACTTATTTCACTCAGCATAATATACTTTAGCTCCATCGATGTCATTGCACATGGCAAGATTTCATTTTTTTGATGGCTGAGTAATATCCCATGGTGTGTGTGTGTGTGTTTGTATATGTATATGTATATGTATATGTATATGTATATGTATATGTATATGTATATGTATATGTATATGTATATGTATATGTATATGTATACCACATCTTCTTTATCCATTCATCAATTGATGGACATTTGGGTTGTTTCCATAACTTGGCTATTGTTGATAATGCTGCTATAAACATTGTGGTACATGTACCCCTTCAAATTTATTTTTTTATCCTTTGCATAAATACCTACTATTTCAATTGCCGGGTTGTTAGGGTAGTTCTATTTTTAACTTTTTGTTGAATCTTTATGTTGTTCTCCGGAGTGACTGTACCAGTTTGCAATCTTTGGGTTTCTATTCTGTTCTATTGGTCTATGAGTCTATCTTTGTGCCAGTAAAATACTGTTTTGATCTCTACAGATTTGTAATAGAGATTGCATTAAACATGCACATCACATTGGGTTATAGAGACATTTTAAGAATATTTGTACTTCCAATCCATGAGCATAGAATGTATTTCCATTTCTTTGTGTCATCTTCAATTTCTTTAATCAATATTTTATAGTTTTCAGAGTACAGGTATTTCACCTCTTTGGTTAAGTTTATTCCTAGGCATCTTATTGTGTTTGGTGTGATTGTGGGTGCCATTGATTCCTTAATTTCTCTTTCTGCTGTTGCACTATTGGTGCATAGAAATACAACAGATTTCTGTTGATTGATTTTGCATCCTCCAACTTTACTGAATTTGTGTATCTGTTCTAGCAGTTTTTTGGTTGAGTTCTTAAGGTTTTTCTATATAGATATCATGTCATCTGCAAATAGTGGAAGTTTGACTTCTTTCTTGCCAGTTTGGATGCCTTGTATTTCTTTTTGTTGTCTGATTGCTTTGGCTATGACTTCCAGTACTGTGTTGAATATCAGTGGTAAAAGTGGACATCCCTGAAAGACATTGTTCTTTAAGCTCACCATAAGTTTTGTTAGACACGAATTGATTTCAAAAGAAATTTGAAAAGAATAAAGCTGTGTAATACTAATACCACACAGGATGTGACATTTGGATATTTTCTTTTTTCATTTAAATGATTTTATTTATTTTGAGAGAGAGAGAGAGAGAGAGAGAGAGAGAGAGAACACACATGCACCCATAAGTGGTGGAGGTCAGAGAGAGAGGGAGAAAGAGAATACCAAGCAGGCTCCAGACTGTCAGTGCAGAGCTCAACGTGGGGTTTAAAATCAAAAACCATGAGATCGTGACCTGAGCCAAGACTGACTCAGACGCTTAATCAACTGAACTACACAGGTGCCACTTCTGTTTTTATAAATTGTCATCAGAACTGTTCTACTAATTTCACCATTGCTATTTATACACCTGAATTTGGCATTGACAGTTTATTTCCAGAGACAATTCCTTGGCAACCTTCAACCAAAGCAGTGAGAAAAATATTTGTCGATCTTCTGTATCATAAATATTTGGGTAGGTCATTTCTTTTGTCCTGAGTTAGTAAGAAAAAAAGACTCAATCTACTTGGTATCACACAAATTTATTGGATACATTAAAATTTCAAATTCCAGTCATATCTTTGGTTGGTTCTCTTCTCCATACTACCCAACAATGTCTTTCTTTTCCCACTTTATTCAGTCGCATAAACTTTTTACAATTTTCACCAGCATTCAATCATTAATGGCAAATTACCTCTTTCTCCTGACTTTTTATGCAGCTGGCCTATGTCCACAATCTGAATCTTAATATTCAGGACTATTGTCCTGCAAAATGAACATGCCTTGCTGAGATTTTTCACCATGCAGCTGCAGAGGTGAGTCTGCAGCCACTGACACTGCACTTACATACTGCCCACTGCCTGAATTTCTCCTCCAGGCCACTGATACTCCCGGCACCTGGAAAATTTCCAGGGCATTGCTATATACCACCCAGATTTAGGCTGTGTGGGCAAAGTCAGGGTAGTAAAATCAGTTTTCATTTATTGCGGCAACATGACAATGTTACAGGAACATGAGCTGTGGAGCCAAAGGCCTGCAATCTACTAGCTGTTGTATGTTTATGTGAACTTTCTGGGTCTGAGATCAAAATTAATCTTTTAAGGTTGTTGAAAGGATTAAGTGAGATATTGCATACCAGAGGTTGGAACAATTCCTAAATATGGTTAACATTCTTGAAATGATATGTTATTAATGTTTACAATAGGTAAGCAAGTGTAAAATGTTTCATGTTGGCTATCAAGAAATGACAAGCAAGTTCCACATATGAGTAAAATCATATGATGTCAACTTGACAATAAATTATACTAAAAAATAAAAAAAATAAAGAATACAGGCATTAGAGTACTTACTGTACATTTCTGTTTAAATAAAGGAATTATAAATTTAGAAAAAGAGAGATGACAAGCAGAGTGTTATGCCATTGTGGCATTCCAAAAGTCTATGAGTAAAGATAGAATAATATGAGCACCCCCAAAAGCAAACGTTTACCAATAGGTAGTCAAAGAAATTATGCCAATGGTGGGCAACGGGATAGTTGGTGGGAGTATGGGATAGTAGCTTGATTTATCATTAAATTTCAACATCCTCCTCAGTGGCTATCTTAGAATGAACCTGTGTTGACCTAATTACAGAAGGATCTGTGATAGGTCAAAGGGCATCTCTAGACTTCATAGAGCTCAGCTCTTTGTGCCAGGGTAGAAGTGGTTTGTATCCTACTAACATCTCCTTGCTATCTCAACAGATTTCCTCATCAATCTGAAATGAGCATAAACCCATAAAGATAATTATGTACCTGTGTTTACTGGATCCCTCAGTAAGGGCTTTCTCTCTCTTTCTCTCTCCCTCTACATGATACCAAGGTGGCTTATTACGTGCTAGTAATTGGCCCATAAAATATTATCCTAGCTGCTGGAAAAACAAATATTATTTTCCTTCCTTCCTTCCTTCCTTCCTTCCTTCCTTCCTTCCTTCCTTCCTTCCTTCCTTTTTCTTTCTTTTGTGTGCAATTTGATACATTTTTTTCCTCCAAGAGTTTATTGAAATTCAAGTTCAGTAATATATATTGTATATTTTGCATAATTATTTTTTCTTTCATTTGTTCTTCCAAGATTTTATGTAAATTCAAGTAAGTTAACATATAGTGTAGTATTGGTTTCAGGAGTAGAATTTAGTAAATCATCACTTACATGTAACACCCAGTGTTCATCACAACAAGTGCCCTCCTTAATAACTATCACTTATTTAGCCCATCCTTCCACCCACCTCCACTGCAGCAACCCTCAATTTGTTCTCTATAGTTAGTTCTCTATACGTCTGTTTTTGTACCAGTACCATATTGTCTTGATGATTACATACTTTGTAATACAGCTTGAAGTCAGGAATTGTGATGCCACCCAATTTTTTCTTTCAAAATAGTTTGGCTATTCAGGGTCTTTCTAGTTTCATAAAAATTTTATAACTGTTTGTTTTAGCTATCTGAAAAATGCTCGGTAGCACTTTGATAGGGATTGCTTTGAATGTGTAGACTTTAACAATATTTGTTCTTCCAATCCATGAGCATGGAATGTTTTCCCATTTTTTTTGGTGTCATCAATATCTTTCATCAATATTCTATAGTTTTCAGAGTACGGATTTGTTATCTCTTTGGTTAGGTTTTTTAGTAGGTGTCTTATTGTTTTGGTGCAACTGTGCATGCCATTGATTCTTTAATTTCTCTTTCTGCTACTTCATTATTGGTTTATAGAAATGCAACTGATTTCTCTACATTGACTTTGCGTCCTGTGATTTTGCTGAATTCATGTATCAATTCTAGCAATTTTTTGTTGGAGTCTTTCTGGTTTTCTACATAGAGTATCAATGTTGTCTGTGAAGAGTGTTAAGTTTGACTTCCTCCTCGCCAATTTGGATGTCTTTTTTTCCTTTTTGTTGTTGAATTGTTGATGCTAAGACTTCCAGTACTGTGTTGAACAACAGTGATGAGAGTGGAAATACCTGTCTTGTTCCTCATCTTAGCAGAAAAACTCTTTGTTTTTCCATTGAGGATCATATTACTGTGGGTCTTTTGTATATGTCCTTTATGATATTGAGGTATGTTCCTTCTATACCTACTTTCTTGATAGTTTTTTTTAATCAAGAAAGGATGCTATATTTTATGCATTTGTTGAGAAGGGATCACATGCTTCTTCCTTTCTTTTATTAATGTGGTGTATCATGTTGATTTATTTGTGGATATTGAACTTTTCCTACCGTCTGGGAATAAATTCTACTTGATTGTGTTGAATGATTCTTTTTTCTAAATTTTTATTTATTATGAGACAGAGAGAGCAGGGGAGGGGCATAGAGAGGGAGAGGGAGAGGGGGAGAGAGAGGGAGAGAGAGACAGAGAGAGAGAGAGAGAGAGAGAATCCCAAGTAAGCTCCGCAGTGTCAGCATGGAGCCCCACGTGAGATTCGAACTCACAAACAGTGAGATCATGACCTGAGCCAAAACCAAGAGTGAGACGCTTAACTGGCTGAGCCTTCCAGGTGTCCCAGTGATTCTTTTAATGTACTATTGGATTTGATTTGCTAGTATCTTGCTGAAAATTTTTGCATCCATGATCATCATGGATATTGGCCTGTACTTCTCTTTTCTAGTGTGGCCTTTGGTTTCAGAATCAAGGTAATGTTGTCCTGATAGAATGAGTTTGGAAGTTTTCCTTCTATTTCTATTTTTTGGAATAGTGTCAGAAGAATAAGTATTAAATTTTCTTTAAAATTTTGGTAGTATTCCCCTGCATAGCCATCCAGACATGAAGTCTTATTTGTTGGGAGATTTTAGGTTACTGATTCAATTTCTTTGCTGGTTCTGGGTCTGTTCATTGCTGGGAGCCGAACTTCATCACCCACCTGATGGCATAGCCCAGGGGGTCGACAAGGGAAGACCGCACAGCGGTTCTCTGAAAGTGAGGCTACTGATATTTCTTCTGCTATTCAATCAGCTTATTTTTCTTACTGGGCATTTCCCTATGACTTGGCAGTTAATTGATCATTAAAGACACTTTAAAGAAAACATGTTCCCGTAAAAGATTACAGTAAGAGTAGATACTAAGAAAGCTGTCACGCTTTAATTTCTCTGAAGAATAGGCTCTACCTATCTCAGCTATAACAAATGAAACTAGCAATATAGAAAACAGAATTAGCGCTTTAACTTGTTAGGCATAGAAATAGTAAGATTAAAAGTTAAGTCTAAAAGTAAAAGAGCAGAAACCCAAGGACATAACCAGAAAGTTTCCTCACGGATGAATTACCGGGAAACATTCTGAGAATAAAAACAAAAGCTTGACGCAAACATATAGGAAGTAGAAAGCATATATAAGCTTGCTGAAAAATCAATAAACTGTCCAGACTGGTTCACTCGAGCTGTCTATGTCCATTCCTTCTCGCCAACGCCATCCATCCTTCAGGGACCCCTGGACAAGGTGGAGCGGGACTCTGGCAGTTCCTAATTATGAACTATTTCTTCTTGCTTCAGTTTTGGTAGTTTATATGTTTCTCGAAATTTATCCATTTCTTCCAGATTTCCCAAATTCTTGGCATATACTTGCTCATAATATTCATTTATAATTGTTTATATGTCTCTAGTGTTAGTCGTGATCTCTCCTCTTTCACTCATGATTTTATCTATTTGAGCTCTTTGTATTTTCTTTTAGATAAGTCCTGCTAGGACTTTATCAGTTTTCTTAATTATTTCAAAGAATCATTTCTTAGTTTCATTGATCTGTTTTACTGTGTTTTTTTTCATTTATATATTATTTGTTTCTGTTCTAATCTTTATATTTCCCTACTTTTGCTGGTTTTAGGCTTTATTTGCTGTTCTTTCTCCAACTTCTTTAGGTGTAAGTTTAGGTTGTGTATTTGAGACTATTTTGCTTCTTGAAGAAGGTCTGTATTCCTATATACTTCCCTCTTATGACCACCTTTGCTGCATCCCAGTGGGTTTGGACTGTCATGTTTTATGTTCATTTCATTCCATTTACTTTTTATTTCACCTTTAATTACCTGATGAATCCATTCATTCATTTGTAGGATGTTTGTTAACCTACGTGTATTTATGATCTTTCTAAATTTTTTTTCTTATGATTCCCTTCAAGTTTCATAGCATTGTAGTCTGGAAATATGCATGGTATGATCTCAATCTTTTTGTACTTGTTGAGGCCTGATTTGTGACCCCGTATGTAATCTATTCTGGAGAATGCTCCATGTGCACTCAAAAAGAATGTGTATTCTGTTGCTCTGAATATATCTGTTAAGTCCATTTGGTCCAGTATGTCATTCAAAGACATTGTTTCCCTGTTGATCTTCTGCTTAGATGATCTGTCCCTTGCTGTAAGTGGAGTATTAAAGTCCCCCAAAATCACCACATTCTTACCAATAAGAATGCTTATGTTTGTGATTGTTTTATATATTAGGGTGCTCCTATATTTGGTGCATAAACATTTATAATTGTTACCTCTTCTTGATGGATAAATCCAGTAATTATGATATAATACCCTTCTTAATCTCTTATTACAGTCTTTAGATTAAAATCTAATTTGTCTGATAAGAGTGTGGCTACTCCAACTTTATTTTTTATATTCATTAGTATGATAAATGGTTTGCGATCCCTTCCCTCTCAATCTGGAAGTGACTCTGGGCCTAAAATGAGTCTCTTGTAGACAGCATTTTGATGGGCCTTGGTTTTTTATCCTATGCTTTTCCTTTCTTTTCTTTTCTTTTCTTTTCTTTGTTTTTCTTTTTTTTTTTTCTGCCCTATTTCTTTTGATTGGAGCAGTTAGTCCATTTACATTTAGAATAGTTATTGGTATATATAAGTTTAGTGCCGTTGTATTACCTGTGAGGTCCCTATTCCCATAGAACATTTCTATTCCTTTCTAATCTTTGTTGCTTTTGGTCTTTCTTTCCTGTTTATAGGATCCCCTTTAATATTTCTTGCAGAACTGGTTTGGTGTTCACAAACTACTTTACTTTTTGCTTGTCTTAGAAACTATTTCTCTTTCTATTCTGAATGACAGCCTTGCTGGAGAAAGTATTTTTGACTGCATAGTTATCACATTTAGTACGTTGAATATATCATGCCACTCCCTTCTGGCTTGGCATGTTTCTGTAACAGGTATGCTACTGTCTTTATGTGTCTACCCTTGTTGGTTAAGGACCTTTTGTCCATATATGCTTTCAGAATTCTCTCTTTATTCTGTGCTTTGAAAGTTCCACTATGATACATTTTGATGTTGACCTGTTTTTGTTGATTTTGAGGGGAGTTCTCTGTGACCCTTGGATTTGATTGCCTGTGTCTTCCAGATTAGAGAAGTCCTCAGCTATAATTTGTTCAAAATAAACCTGCCCCTTTGTCCTGATCTTCTTCTTCTGGGAATCCTGTGATTCAGATATTATTGTACTCTATACAATCACTGAGTTACTTAAGTTTGTTTTCATGATCTAATAGTTTTCCTTCCTTCTTCCTTTCAGTTTAATTATTTTCCATAATTTTATCTTTTATATCACCTGTTTATTCCTCTGCTTCTTCCATCCTCATTGTGATTACCTACAGTCAGTTTTTAATCTTACTTATAGCATATTTTAAAATTTTGGCCTTACTAGTTTTTAGGTCTTTTATATCTGTAGCAAGGGTTTCTCTGGTGTCTTCTATGCTTCTTGTAAGCCTAGGTCGTACTCTTATGACTGTTGTTCTAAATCCTTGTTCAGATAAATTGATTAGATCTATTTTGAGTAAATCTCTGACTGTGATTTCTTCTTTATCTTTCTTTTGGGAAGTATTCTTCTGTCTTGTCATTTTATCTAGGTTTCTATCTTTTATGTGTTACGAAAGCTTGTTATGTTTCCTGTTCCTGAGATTAATGCTATATTAAGAAGTGGTCATATACTGTCCAGGGCCTGACGCCTCAGTAAGTGTTTCTGGAGTATGTGGTGTGCACTCTGCTGTTGTGTTTTGGCTGCTGTTTCCTACAGGTCACTCCTCTTCAGACTTCCACCTTGTTTGCAGGGGGAGTGTTTGACCTTTAATAGCTGTGTTTTGATTTGTTTGTTAAAATAACCCCTTTAAAAAAAGAACAAACTGAGGGCTGATGGAGGTGGGGGAGAGGGGAAGGGGGGTGATGTGCATGGGGGAGGGCACTTGTTGGGGTGAGCACTGGGTGTTATATGGAAACCAACTTGACAATAAACTATTTAAGAAGAAAAAAAGCCTTATCCAAAAAAATAAAAGGAACGGGAACAAAAGAAACAAACAGACAAATAAAATACTATAAGCCGGATTCCAAAGAAAAAGAAAGAAAGAAAAAAGAAGACTTGGTCCTATTTCCATTAGAACTGAAGTTGATGCTTTGGAGCACTCTATGATCAGTAGACTTGGTGCATGTGGAAGGTCTGTGCTGATCATCTGGGGGAGAGGCCCACTGGGCTGGCTCACAGTCTGACCTGCCTTAGCAACAAAGCACTTGCAGGATGCAGGCAGTGGGGTTTGGTGTAAGCAGCTCCAACTTCCACTGATGGTGCTGTGTTGCTTGCTAAAGTCCGACTGTTCTGGTGGATAAGAAGAGGAAACTGGCGTCATCCCGCTTTCTCATTCATAGAGAGTGGATCTCCCACCCACTGCGGTTCAGGAAGCCCTCAAAAAAAAAAAAAATGAACAATCTCCCCTCTTGTGTCCCAGGCTTTGGTTACATTTCTGCCCTCACCCTGTCTGTGCCTGAGCTGTCATCACACCTGGCACTACAGCTTTCCTGTGCTTTATCTCTGGCATTCAGTTGAGATTCAAAACATCAAATCTTAAAATATCCAGCATGGTGCAGACCTGCTCCCTTCCTCTAGGGGAGAACCTTCCCATGTTGTGTCTGGTGCTGTTTTGTCCTGGTAAAGCAGTCACATGGCCACAGAGATCCTTGGAGTTTATGGCAAAGCATAGTGAAAAGTAGCAACCGGTTATCTGTCCTGTGCACACTTCTGTCCTTTGCTGATGAATGGATGCTCAATGGCGTTTACCAGGTCTTTTATCTTTAAAGAGGCATTATACCTTCTTCAAAATGTATTTCAAAAGGAAGGTGAATGTTCTCTCCCAGTGTGACTCAGGGGGTTCCTACACCACACTGTCTGCTCGAGGGCCCCTGGCCTCCTTCTCCTCAGGATTGCTGCTTCCCACCTGGCCTGACTCTGTTGAATGGCACAGACTTCTAAAACCTCAGAATTTGAGCTCCAATATTTGTAAAAACTTGCAATAGTCAGTCTCTCTGGATACCCCAGTCAATGATTTTGGGGAGGCGTTTTTCTTGTGCAAGCAAATTGTGCTGATATCTCTCCCGACGTCTCTTTCTCTCTTTCTCCTCTCTCCACATATAGGGCTCCCCCTCCTCCATGGCACCACAAGTTTTCTCTCCCCCAACTCACATTTCTGCACTTCGTACCTGCCATGTTCTCTCCCTCTAATTGTGAGGATTATTCTCTTAACCCTCAGATCCTAGGTGTTCAAAATTATTTGATGTTAATCTAGCTGGGTTTGAGGGATGAGACAAGCCTGAGGTGTCCCTACTACTCTGCCATCTTAACTCCAGTTTTCTCAAAAACAAATGATTTTTTGATGTTGGTGTGATAGATTTGAAAACTAATTGTATTATATCCAATATACTCTCCCTCAGGTGCAAAGATAAGGGGTTTATTCCCTATATCTGCTTTCTTTGGAAAAGAAGGTGGCAGATACCTGCTTCTAGGTCCAAGCCATGACACACCTGGGAACAGAAGGCAGGCTTGTGGACCAATAACTGGCTTGGCATGCCCCACAGCTTATCCCACCCAAATGTGACTCAAAATTGTTGCTGATTAGTGACCCCCCCTAGGAAAATAGTTATTAATTGAACTATAGGGGGCCATGTATAGAGGCTAATAATATTCATCATCTACTTAGTCTTCAACCCCTATCAGATAGGTGATATATGACCCCATCATTTCCCATCTTTGAGAAAAAGGTATTCATGAAACTGGAACTTTAATTACAAAAAACAGTGACATATGTGGAAAAAAAAAAAGCCTTACACGTATGTCTCAATTTGAGTACATGATGATTTTTATAACCTATGAAACAATCCTACTGTTTCTCAATTATTATTTAATTACATCCCAAGTAACTTTCTAAACCAAAGTGTTTTTCATCTACCTAAGGATATCTTTATCTAATCATTGTGATGACCTCTATAACCCTTACGTTAAGTGGTCCAAGATTGTCCCCCCTTGGGTCAAAACTTTCAAACTTGCAATGTATTTAAGTGCCTGAAAATGGAATTCCAGTGTCATACCTGTTTAACTAAGGAATTCCCGTAACGCCAAAGAAGAGATTGGTGGTTCCGGAGTCAATGCTCCTGAGACCAAAGAGCAGGCAGGAGATCCTATCACAGGAGAAGCCTATCTCCACATTTACTTCTATAGGAGGTAGTTTTTCCATATTGGGTTAAGGCTCTGGCTATCAATACTTCACTGAAGCTTGAAGTATTTCCTTAAAGTGACTTGGTACCATGGAGTAGTGTTTCCAAACACCATACATAACTTAGAGCAACCGGTGTCAAACAAGTAGAACCACCATCTTCAATTGGCTAGCCTTTATCATGTTCATATTAGGCAGCTAAAAACACTAATCAAGCTCTATGACTTGTCAGCCAGAACTTTTAAAAAAGCAATAAAAGTTGTCCTATCCTGAGAAATTCTCTGGCCTTAAAAATTTGTAGCAGATAATAAAACTTGAGCAGTATTGCAATTTCCTAATCTTCAGGAATAGTAGGATATATGACTGGCAGGCATCCAACCACATTTGTGGGATATTTCTATAACAGCTCAGTGCTAGTGATAATGGGTAATTATCAGATAGAAAAACTTCAAATCACTGGCATATACGCGAGAATAAATGAAATTGTCTAGGGAGAAAGTATACAGTGAGCAGAGAGGAGGATCTAGAATAAGGAACTCCAACATTTACCACCTGTGTGGGCTTGGGCAAGTCACTTAACCTCATCAAACATGTTTTAGTACCTAAAAAAATGAGGAAAACCCCACACACCTTGGGGAAACTATGTACAACAAATCATTCAATAAGTGAGGAATCTAGCTGGCATTCTCTTGCTGAAATGGAAAAGTGTTTTCATTTATTCTATGCCTCAGTTAAAATTATTTCTTTTCTCCTTTAGTTCCCTGTTCCTTTTAGACTGACTCTCTTAAATTAGGGCTCGTATAAGAATGTCTTAAGTAAAATAAATATACATATGCATCAATCAACAATCAAAAGCTAAATAATTAAAATACAACTTTCTATCTCTGCTGTATGTTAGATCACTGCTATTATATTGCCTAGATTTTATGGTAACATAGATAATGGCAAATGTAAGAGACCTGATAAGAGAGTTATTATCTGGTTCAGAAGCAGTAATATTAGTTTTGTTTTGTATATCTATAAGATGACCCTCTATATTGAAAAGATAAGCCAAGAGAAAGAACAGTATTTAGTTTTTTCTCCTCTTTGAGTTGGTTTTATTTTTTTTTCTTTTATACTTTATTGTCAAGTTGGTTTACATATAACACCTAGTGCTCATCCCGACAAGTGCCCTCCTCCATGCCCATCTCCCCCCTTCCCCTCTCCCCCACCCTCCTTCAGCCCTCAGTTTGTTCTCAACATTCAAGAATCTCTCATGGTTTGCCTCCCTCCCTCTCCCCAACTATTTTTCCCCTGCTTCCCCCGCTTCATCCTCTGTTAACGTCCTCCTGATCCACCTATATGTGCAAACATATGGTATTTGTCCTTCTCTGCCTGACTTATTTCGCTCAGCATAACATCCTCTTGTTCCATCCATGTTGCTACACATGGCCAGATTTCATTCTTTCTCATTGCCATGTAGTATTCCATTGTATAGATAAACCACACCTTCTTGATCCATTCATCACTTGATGGACACTTAGGCTCTTCCCATGATTTGGCTATTGTTGAAAGTGCTGCTATAAATATTGGGGTACATGTGCCCCTATGCATCAGCACTCCTGTATCCCTTGGGTAAATTATTAGCAGTGCTACTGCTGGGTCATAGGGGAGTTCTATTGTTAATTTTCTGAGGAACCTCCATACTGTTTTCAAGAGGGCTTGCACCAGCTTACATTCCCACCAACAGTGTAGGAGGGTGCCCGTTTCTCCGCATCCACGAGAGCATCTAGAGTCTCCTGATTAGCTCATTTTAGCCACTCTGACCAGCGTGAGGTGGTATCTCAGTGTGGTTTTGATTTGTATTTCCCTGATGAGGAGGGACGCTGAGCATCGTTTCATGTGTTTGTTGGCCATCTGCATGTCCACTTCGGAGAAGTCTCTGTTCATGTCTTCTGCCCATTTCTTCACTGGCTTATTTGTTTTTCCTGTGTGGTGTGTGGTGAGTTTTTTATATATTTTGGATACTAGCCCTTTATCTGATATGTCATTTGCAACTATCTTTTCCCATTCCGTTGGTTGCCTATTAGTTTTATAGATTGTTTCCTTTGCTGTGCAGAAGCTTTTTATCTTGATGACGTCCCAAGAGTTCATTTTTGCTCTTGATTCCCTTGCCTTTGGGGATGTGTCAAGTAACAAATTGCTGCGGTTGAGGTCAAGGAGGTTGTTTCCTGCTTTCTCCTCTAGGAGAGAGAAACGGTTTCCTTTCTCACATTCTGCTCCTTTATCCATTTTGAGTTTATTTCTCTGTATGGTGTGAGATAGTGATCTAGTTTCATTCGTCTGCATGGTGCTGTCCAGTTCTCCCAGCACTGTCTGGTGAAGAGGCTGTCTTTTTTCCATTGGATACTCTTCCCCGCTTTGTCAGAGATTAGTTGGCCATACATTTGTAGGTCCAATTCTGAGTTCTCTCTTCTATTCCATTCATCTATGTGTCTGTTTTTGTGCCAGCACCATACTGTCTTGATGATGACAGCTTTGTAGTAGAGGCTAAAATCAGGGATGGTGATGCCTCCCGTTTTGCTTTTCTTCTTCAATATTACTTTGGCTATTCGGGTCTTTTGTGATTCCATAAAAATTTTAGGACAGTTTGTTTAGTTTTGAGAAGAATGTTGCTGCAGTTTTGATTGGGATTGCACTGAATATGTAGATTGCTCTGGGTAGTGTTGACTTTTTAACAGTATTTATTCTTCCGACCCATAAGCATGGAATGTTTTCCATTTCTTTGTGTCTCCTTCAATTTCCTTCATAAGTTTTCTGTAGTTTTCATCATACAGATCTCTTATATTTTTGGTTAGGTTTATTCCTAGGTATTTTATGGTTTTTGTGCAATTATGAATGGGATCAGTTCCTTGTTTTCTCTTTCTGTTGCTTCATTATTGGTGTATACAAATGCAACTGATTTCTGTACGTTGATTTTGTATCCTGCAACCTTGCTGAATTCTTGGATCAGTTCTAGTAGGCTTCTGGTGGAGTCTGTAGGGTTTTCTATGTAGAGTATCACGTCGTCTGCAAAAAGTGAAAGTTTGACTACTTCTTTGCCAATTGTGATGCCTCTTATTTCCTTTGGTTGTCTGATTGCTGATGCTAGGACTTCCAGCACTATATTAAACAACAGAGGTGAGAGTGGACATCCCTGCCATGTTCCTCATCTCAGGAGGAAAGCTCTCAGGTTTTCCCCGTTGAGGATGATGCTAGTTGAAGGCTTCTCATAGATGGCTTTTATTAGTTAAGTTGCTTCTATTCCGACTTTTTCGAGGGTCTTTATTAAGAGGGAAGCTGTCTGTATCTTGTCAAATACTTTTTCTGCATCTATCAACAGGACCATACGGTTTTTATCTTTTCTTTTGTTGGTGTGATGTATCACATTGATTGATTTGCAAATTTTGAAACAGCCCTGTAACACACCAATAAATCCCACTTGATCTTGGTGGCTAATTCTTTTAATGTGCTCTTGAATTCGATTTACAAGTATCTTGTTGTGGATTTTTGCATCCGTATTCATCAAGGATATTGGCCTGTAGATCTCTTTTATTGCTGGGACTCTGTCTGGCTTGGGATTCAAAGTGACGTTGGCTTCATGAAATGATTCCAGAAGATTTCCCTCGATTTATATTTTTTGGAATAGCTTGAGAAGAATAGATATTATTTCTGTTTTAAATGTCTGGTAGAATCCCCCCGGGAAGCCATCTGGCCCAGGCTCTTATTTGCTGGGAGATTTTGGATAATTGATTCGATTTCCTCACTAGTTATAGGTCTGTTCAGATTTTCTATCTCTTCCCGTGTGAATTTTGGTAGTGAGTGTGTGTTTAGGTATTTGTCCATGTCTTCTAACTTGTCTGATTTGTTGGCATATAATTTTTCATAGTGTTCCCTGATAATTGCTTGTATTTCTGAGGGCTTGGTTGTAATAAGTCCTTTTTCATTCATGATTTTGTCTATTTGAGTGCTCTCTCGTCTTTTTGTGAAGCCTGGCTAGAGGTTTGTCGATTTTGGTTATTTGAAAAAAACATAAAACAACTCTTGGTTTCGTTGACCTGTTGAACTGTTTCTTTGGTTTCTATGTTGTTTATTTCTGCCCTGATTTTTATTATTTCTCTTCTTCTACTTGGTTTGCGGTGCTCTTGTTGCTCTCCCTCTAGTTTCTTTAGGTGCGCTGTTAGATTTTGCACTTGTGCTTTTTCTAATTCCTTGAAATAGGCTTGGAGTGCAATGTATTTTCCCCTTAAAACTGCCTTTGCCACACCCATAGAGTTTGGGTTGTTGTATTTTCATTTGTATTTGTTTCCATATATATTTTAATTTCTTCTATAATTGCCTGATTGGCCCATGTGTTCTATAGTAGGGTGTTCTTCAACCTCCATGTTTTTGGAGGTACTTCCTGTGATTGATTTCAAGTTTCGTAGCATTGTGATCTGAAACTGCGCATGGTATGATCTCAATTCTTTAATATTTATCGAGGGCTGCTTTATGTCCCAGTATGTGATCTATCTTGGAGAATATGTCATGTGCACTTGAGAAGAAAGTGAATTCCGTGGCCTCATGATGTAGAGTTCTAAATATATCTGTCAAATCCATCTGGTCCAATGTGTCATTTAAGTCCATTGTGTCTTTAATGATTTTCTATCTGGTTGTTCTATCCATTGCTGTAAGTGGAGTATTAAAGTCCCCTACTATTAGCACATTCTTATCCATAATAGTGTTTCTGTTTGTGATTAATTGTTTTATATATTTAGGTGCTCCCATATTTGCTGAGTAGACATTTATAATTGTTAGTTCTTCCTGATGGATAGACCCTGTAATTATTTTATAATACCCTTCTTCATCTTTGGTTACTGTCTTTAATTTAAAGTCCAGTTCGTCTGATATACGTATAGCTACTCCAGCTTTTTTTTTTTTTTTTTTTTTTACTTGCTGTAGCATGATAGATATTTCTCCATCCCCTTACTTCCAATCTGAAGGTGTCCTCAGGTCTAAAATGAGTCTCTTGTAGACAGCAAATAGATGGATTTTGTTTTTTTGTCCATTCAGTTACCCTATGTCTTTTGATTGGAACATTCAGTCCATTTACATTCAGTGTGGTTATTGAAATATGTGGGTTTAGAGTCATAGTGTCTTTTGTGGGATTCATTCTTGTGGTGGTGTCTCTAGTATCTTGCTTTCCTTGCAACATTTTCCTCACAGAGTCCCCCTCAGGATTTCTTTTCTTGCTGGTTTAGTGGTGACGAATTCTTTCAATTTTTGTTTATTTGGAAAGACTTTTATCTCCCTTTCTATTCTGAATGACAGACTTGCTGGATAGAGGATTCTTGGCTGCGTATTTTTTTCTTTTTGTCCCATTGAAGATTTCCTGCCATTCCTTTCTGGCCTGCCAAGTTTCATTAGATAGGTCTGTCACCACTCTGATAGGTTTTCCTTTGTATGTTAGGGCCCTTTTAGCCCTAGCTGCTTTCAGAATTCTCTGTTTGTCCTTATATTCTGCTAGTTTCACTATGATATGTCATATAGAAGATCGATTCAAGTTATGTGTTAGGGGAGTTCTCTGTGCCTCTTGAATTTCAACGTGTCCTTCTCTCCCCACGTTGTGGAAGTTCTCTGCGATAATTTGTTCCAGGACCCCTTCAGCACCTTTCCCTCTCTCTTCCTATTCTCGAACTCTTATGATACGGATATTGTTCCGTTTGATTGTATCGCTGAGCTCTAGAAGTCTTCTTTTTTGTTCCTGAATCAGTTTATCTCTCTATTTCTCTGCTTCCTCTTTTTTTCTATAATTGTGTCTCCTAAATCACTTATTCTCTTTTCTGCCTCTTCAATCCATGCATTGGACGCCTCCATTTTATGTTGCATCTCATTTATAGCATTTTTAAAAATTCATCCCAACTATTTTTGAGCTCCATAGTCTTTGTAGCCATAGTTTCTCTGATGTCTTCCATGCTTTTTTCAAGCCCAGCGATTAATTTTATGACTATTGTTCCAAATTCTTGGTCAGTTATGTTGCTTATATCTGTTTTGAGCAGTGCTTTAGCTGTCATTTCTTCCTGGAATTTCTTTAGAGGAGAGTTCTTCCATATTTTCATTTTGGTTAGCTTTCTATCTCTTGTTAATTTTAAAGGCTTTTTGTGCACTCTGCCCCTGCAGGTTCTGCTGTATTAAAGAGGGCTCTTTGACTGTTCAGTGCCTGTCTGTTTAGGAAGTGTTCTTTGAATGGTGTCTCTTAGTTTCTCTTGTTGAGACTCTGGTTATTTTGTTTCCCTACTCATAGTGGTATTTGAGACTCTCCACCATGTGTACTTTGGCTTGTTTCTTGAGGTAGCCCTGGAAAAAGAAAACAGACAACCATACAGGGAACAAAGGTACACAAATGCACAGACAAATCCAATAAACACACAAACTGAAAGGGAAAAAGAAAAAATAAAAGGAGGGGACAAAAAAACAAAACACTACAAAAATGAAAAACAAGAGGAAGGAGGGAAGACAAATAATAAAAATTAAAATTAGTAAAAAATTGAAAAAAGAAGAAAAGAAAAAAACCCAAAAGACAAAGTACAGTTTAAAGGCATAAAATCAGAATTCTTAACCGCAAATAAAGAGCCAGGTGTATGCAGCATTGATGGAAGAGCATATACAAAGAGAGAAATGATAGGGCAGGGAGGAAGCAAAATTGGAAATGAAATGACCAGGCAGAGAGACTAAGAGGCACTCAGAGAAACTATATAGTCTGTTTACTCCACAGAGAGAGAAAAAGGTAGCGGCGGTGGTGTAGAGTGTATATCTAGAGAATGAATTAAACGTGACTGTTTAAGCCAACCAGTGACCAGAGTGCCTGGACCAGCAGAGTGGAGGGTTACAAATGAGAAAAGGGAGATTTTATCTGAATAGAGAGAATTATCTAAGATTAATTATGGCAGTGCATCCATGTTGGTCTTGCCCCAGGCTCAGGAAAAAACAAAACTAAACAAACAAACAAACAAACAAAAAAACCCAGCTCTCTGGTGGGGAAGGGCGTGGTTTGGTGTAGGCAGGTCTCGCCTCCACTGTGTCCAGCTGGCTGCTCCCTGAGGCCCCGCCTTGGTGGTTGTGGGGAGAAAAATGACGTCTCCTCAGTCCCTTCTCAACCAAGTGTTGCAAATCACTCCTTTGGGTCCGATCTCCCCATGCTGAGGACGTAGCCAAGGTGGACTGAGTTCTATGCCCCACGCCCCACTTCGTTTCCAGGTCGCAGTCTGCGGGCTTTGTTTATACCGCCCGAAACAGTCCCGCAGGTCGTTGTTTCCTTGCTTACGGGGTTCAGTGGGGGATGGGGGAAGTGTCACAGCCTCGGGGTTCACCCAGGTCAAGCACAGATACTACCTGGGATCCGAGGCCTCCGCGCCCTGTGTCCAGGGAACGCAGCAGCTTCAGGTCTGCAGCGTCAGCGCCACCACCAGGGATGGTGCCGGCAGCGCAGCGGAGCAGTTTTTCCTGGTGCCTTCTGGGACCGGGGGCACCTAGTTAAAGTCAGCACCTAGCCAGAACTAAAAACAGTATCTTTCCAAGCTGAGGTTTTTCTCTTCTCTAGGGACAGTTCTGTGAACAGTCTCAGCTTCTTTTTCCTTTCCCCTCCACTTGCCAGGGCTCACCAGGGCTCGCCGTGGCTCATCATTCCGGACGGTATTTAGTTTTGACTAAACTTCTAAGCTTCCTCACGTTTTGGTCCTATTTTTTCTTGCCATTTTATTTAAGATTAGCATTCTCTCAAATTTTCTGGAATTATTTTTTAAAATATGTTTTCATAATAAAATATCCATGTCATGAGGAAAAGTCACGAGATGAAATTTTCCGTTATTACCAGTAGAGGGTAGCAAGGAACCATTATAATACTTTTGTGTTCAGGTTTTGTAGAGGAACAGCTTCCTCTGTAAAAATTCAAGAGCAGGAACTTTGTAGTTAAGTTCTAAGGGCTAAATTATACAGAAGCTATACCACCAGTATCAAATTAAAGCTATTCTGATAAAATTTTAGCTAATGTGTATAACACAGCATTGTAAGGAAGAACCAATTGGGGGAAAAAAAACTGTAGTTACTGAAGAATCACAGCTATGCTTTTGTTGCAAACTATACATAAATGATGGAAATACATTTACCAAAATGTTAGCCATACTATACTTCAGGTATGATACTATAGGAGCTTTTTCCTCCTTTATCTCAATTTTTCTATTTCTTTCAAAATTCTGAATTAAAAATTATTTGCTTTTTTCAAATATACAAAGTAAATGTTGAAGCGGGAAGAATTCTCCAAAACAGAAATAAATAAATAAATAAATAAATAAATAAAAAGAATCACAAGAGAAAACTTTGTCCAACCCTATTTATATATATGTAAAAAGATGGATTAGATATTTTTCTAGGAAAATGTAACTATTTTCAGAAAAGATAGTAAACTAAGTAATTTCCACGAAATTAATAAAGCCCTCACCCCTATATACACACACACAAAGCACTAGACCCAGCAGTGTCACAGAGGATTTCCACTGATATTGAAACTATTTCAGAGCATAAAAAAGGAGGAAAAATTCTACTTTTTAAAAAAGTTTAATGTTTATATTTGAGAGATAGAGTGAGCAAGCATGACAGCGGGAGGGGCAGAGAGAGGGAGACATAGAACCTGAAGCAGTTCCATGCTCCTAGCTGTCAGCACAGAGCCTGATACAAGGCTTGAGCTCATGAACCCTGAAATCATGACCTGAGCTGAAGGCAGACCCTCAACCAGCTGAGCCACCCCGGCGTCCTCAAAATTCTAAATTTTTAATGAAATGAGTATAAAATTGATATAAAAATCTGAAAAAGATTGTATTTAGAAAGAAAATCATAAACTAATCCCTTTAATAAATATAAATGTTAAAATTCTGAACAAAATGTTAGCAGACAGTATTTAGTGGCACATTAAAAAAATAATCCATTATGATTAAGTGGGATTATTCCAGGAATGGAAGGGTATGTAGTTAATCATATTAATACATCAAAGGCAAAAAATTTATGACCATCTCCACAAATATTGAAAAGACAATTGACAAAAATTAATACCCCTTCATGAGAAAAAAAACACAATAAAAATAGAAATTATTGAATATTTCTTTAACCTAATAAAGTAGATCTCTCCCAAAGCAAACATCAACATTAGTCATAAGAAACACAATACACCACATCAATAAGAGAAAGGATAAAAACCATATGATCATTTCAATAGATGCAGAAGAAGCATTTGACAAAGCACAACATGGATTCATGATATAAACCTTCAACTAAGTAATACTAGGGGGAACATACCTCAAAATAATAAAGGCCATGTATGAAAAACCCACAGTGAACATCATACTGAATGGAGGAAATAACTGAACTTTCCCCCTAAATTCAGGAAGAAGACAAGGATGTCCATTATTACCACTTTTATCAACATAGTACTAGAAGTCTTGGCCATGGCAATTAGACAACAAAGAGAAATAAAAGGCATCCAAATTGGTAGGTAGAAGTAAAATCTTCACTATTTGCAGATGACATGATAGTGTAAAAAACCCTAAAGTCTCCACCAAAAGCTACTACAACTGACAAACAAATTCAGCAAAGTTGCAAGATACAAAAATCAATGTACAGAAACCTGTTGCATTTCTGTACACTTATAATAAAACAGCAGAAAAATTAAGAAAACAATCCCATTTACAACTGCACCCAAAACAATAAGATACCTAGGAATAAACCTAACCGAAGAAGTGCAAGAACTGTAGTCTGAAATCTATCAAACATTGATGACAGAAACTGAAGGCAGCACACAAAAAAATGGAAAGACATTCCATGTTCATGGACTGGAAGAACAAATATTGTTAAAATGTCTATACTACTCAAAGTATTCTACATATTTAATGCAATCCCTATCAAAACACCAACAACATTTTTCACAGAACTAGAACAAAGAATCCTAAAATACGTATGGAATCACAAAAGACCCAAAATAACCTAAACAACCTTGAAAAAGTAAAACTAGGGCACCTGGGTGGCTCAGTAGGTTGAACGACTGATTCTTGATCTCAGCTCAAGTCATGATCTCACTCTGTGTGGGACTGAGCCCTGCTGACAGTGCGGAGCCTGCTTCACATTCTCTCTCTCCCTCTCTATCTGCCTTTCCCCTGCTCATGCTCTCTCTCACTCTCTCTCTCAAAATAAATAAGTAAACTTATACACACACACACACACACACACACACACACACACACATGAAACTGATGGGATCACAGTTCCAGACCTCAAGTATATTACAAGGCTGTAATAATCAAAACAGTGTGGTGCTGGGATAAAAGTTAATACATATATTAATGTAACAGAATAGAAAACACAGAAATAAATCCACAGTTTCATAGTCAATTAAGATTTGAAAAAATTGGAAGAATATCCAATGGGAAAAATAAAGTCTTCAACAAAAGGTGTTGGGAAAACTGAATAGGTACATGCAAAAAAATGAAACTGGACCACTTTCTTACACCATACACAAAAATATACTCAAAATGGATTAAACACCTAAATATAGGACTTGAAGCCATAAAAAGTCCTTGAAGAGAGCATAGGCAGTAATTTCTCTGACATCAGCCATAGCAACCTTTTTCTAGGTATATCTCCCGAGGCAAGGGACATAAAATCAAAAATAAACTATTGGAAGTACATCAAAATAAAAAAGCTTCTGCGCGGTGAAGGAAACAATAAAGGAAAACTAAGAGGAAAGTTATGGAGAGGGAGAAGATATTTGCAAATGATATATCTGATAAAGGTTAATATCCAAAACATATAAAGAACTGATACAACTCAATACCCCCCAAAACAAATAATCCAATTAACAATGGTCAGACGACACGAACAGACAATTTTCCAAAGAAAACATACAGATAGCCAACAGGCACATTAAAAGATGCTCAACATCACTCATCATCAGGGAAATGTAAATCTAAACTACAATGAAATATGACTTCACGCTTGTTAGCATGGCTAAAATAAAACTCACAAGAAACAACAAGTGTTGATGAGGATGCAGAGAAAAAAGAACACTTGTGCATTGTTAGTGAAAGTGGAAACTGGTGCAGCCACTCTGGAAAACAGTATGGAGGCTCCTCCAAAAGTTAAAAATAGAGAGCCTTGTGATCCGGTAATGGCACTGCTGGGTATTTACCCCCAAAATGCAAAAACACTAATTCAAAGGGATACATGCATCCCTATGGTTATTGTAGCATTATTTTTTTTATGTTTTATTTATTTCTGAGAGAGAAACAGGGTGAGCAGGGGAGGGTCAGAGAGAGAGGGAGACAGAATCCGAAACAGGCTCCAGGCTCTGAGCTGGCTGTCAGCACAGGGCCCGACGCGGGGCTCGAACCCATGAACCGCGAGATCATTACCTGAGCCGAAGTCAGATGCTTAACCGACTGAGCCACCCTGTCCCTGTAGCGCTATTTACAATAGCCAAATTTTGGAAGGGGCAGTTAGAGATGGGTTCTCTCTCCAAAAGCCCTGCAGTTAGATATGAGATGATAGGATCCCTCTCTGTCCAGGGCCAAGGTTTTTCTCTTTTCCAGGTACAATTCTGCGTTTCCCCAGCCACTCTTTCTCTTCCCTTTGTCTGTCTGTATCTTCCCCAGTTCGCAGTCATGCACCTATGAGGCTGCCTTCTTAGTGGACTCCATCTCTTTTCCTCCCAGACTCTTGTCGTTCAGAATCCTTTGGCTTCAGCCTTTCTTTGTTTGAGAGACGCAGGCGGGAAGTACGGAACTCCCTAATTTTCCGCGATCTCACCCCCTATCAACAGTCTTAGGACCACGTTTGCTGCATCCCAGAGGTTTTTGGACCATCGTAGTTTCATTTTCATTTGTTTTCATGTATTTTTTTATTTCATCTTTAATTTCCTCATTGGTCCATTCATTGATTAGTAGCATGTTCCTTAACCTCCATGAATGTGCGGTCTTTCCAACATTTTTCTTGTAGGTGACTTCAAATTTCATAGCATTTTGATCAGAAACTATGCATGATATGACCTCAATCTTTTTGTACTTGTTGAGGCACTCGAAAAGAATGTGTATTCTGCTGCTTTAAGATGAAATGTTCTGAATATATAAGTCCACATGGTCTGGAGTCAGAGTTGCTGTGATGATTTTCTGCTTAGATGACATGTGCATTGATGCAAGTGGGATGTTATACTATTATTTTATTATTAGCAATGACTTCCTTTATGTTTGGTATTAATATTTTTATATATTTGGTCGCTTCATGTTGGGGTCATAAACATTCACAATTGTTAGGTCTTCTTGTTGGATAGACCCCTTTATTATGATGTAGTGCCCTTCATTTTTTGTTTCAGTTTTGGCTTAAAATTTTATTTGTCTGATATAAGCATTGGTACTGCAGCTTTCTTTTCATATCCATTTGCATGATAAGTGTTTCTCCATCCCTTCACTTTCGATACGCTGGTGCCTTTAGGTCTAAAATGAGTCTTTGGTAAGTAGTATATAGATGGGTCTTGATTTTTTTATCCATTATGAAACCCTATATCTTTTTATTGGAGTATTTACTCCATTTACATTCAGAGTAATTATTGGCAGACATATATTAATGTCATTTTATTACTTCCTTTGTCATTGTTTCTGGGGATTTTCTCCATTGTTTTATAGTCTTTGTCACAGAGTCCCCTTTAATATTTCTACCAGGGTTGATTTAGTGGTCATGAACTTCTTTAGTTTTTCTTTGTCTGGGAAACTATCTCTCCTTCTATTCTGAATGATGGCCTTACTGGATGGAGTATTCTTGGTTCCACATTTTTCCCATTCAGCACATTAACTATATCATGCCACTCCCTTCTGGCATGCCGTGTTTCAGTGGAGATCTATGAGTAGCCTTATGGGTCTTCCCTTGTATGTTAAGTACTTCCTTTGTCTTACTGCTTTCACAATTTTTTTCTTTTTCAGTATATTTTGCAAATTTAACTATAATATGTCTTGGTGTTGGCCTGCTTTTTAAGATTTTGATGGGCATTTTTGTGCCTCCTGGATTTGAATGTTTGTTTTCTTCCCCAGATTAGCGAAATTTCAGTTATTATTTCCTCAAATAAATCTTCTGCCTCTCTTCTCTCTCCTCTTCTTCTGGTTTTCCTGTGGTATGAATGTTACTACTTTCGATGGAGTGATGGAGTTTCCTTGGTCTATTCTTGTGATCCATAAAACTTCTTTCTTTTTTTTCTTTTTGTACAGTGTTAGTATTTTCTATTACTCTTTCTTTTATATTACTTATTCATTCCTCTGCTTCAAGCCTGTGTTCAATCTCAGTAATTACATTTTTCATTTCTTACTGATTTTTTAAAGATTATTTTATATTGGTGGAAGGGTCTCCCTGATGGCTTTCATGCTTTTTTCCAAGCCCAGGAGTATAGTTACGATTATTGCTTTAAATTTTGCGTCAGGTATATTATATCTGTTTTGATGAGATCTCTGGCCATGACCTTTCTTGTTCTTTCTTTTGGGATGAATTTCTCCATCTTGGCATTTTGTCTAAGTCTCTGTCTTTGTGTTAGAAAATCCTGTTATGGGGCGCCTAGGTGGCTTAGTCGGTTAAGCGTCTGACTTTCACTTAGGTCATGATCTCATGGTTCGTGGGTTCGAGCTCCGCGTCGGACTCTGTGCTGACTGCCAGCTCAGAGCCTGGAGCCTGTTTCAGTCTGTGACTCCCTCTCTCTCTGACCCTCCCCTGCTCATGCTGTCTTTGTCTCTGTCTCTCTCTCTCTTCCCTAGAAATAAATAAAACATTAAAAAAAAAAGAAAATCCTGTTATATTGCTTGCTTCCAAGAGTAATGGCTTTACAAAGTAGAGGTCACAAAATGTCCAAGGCCTGGTGCTTCAGGAAGTGTCTCTGGTCTGTGGTGTGTGCACACTGCTGCTGTGTTTTGTCTGCTCTATCTCCCAGGTCAATCATCTGCAGTGATTCTCCTTGTCTGTAATGGGCAGTATTTGGACCTTGGCCAGAGTGTGGAGAGTTTCTAACATGTCCTACCATTTATTATCTCTTTGGAAATAAGATGTTTGCCTTTCGTGCATGTAAAAAATGTAGTACTTAAAAAGATATTATGCCATAACATACATATGAAAATAAAAAAAATGTTTTGATTGGGCAGGGATATAGGATACTCCCCCCCCATACTTCTCATAAAGTAATTAACCATTAAATTTTCCAGTAGTGTGGGTTTAAAGTTTGTTTTAAATGCCTGTGAGTGGGAAGGGAGTGGGACAATGCAAGGATTTAAAGAGGAAGCAAGGAAGAGGTATGGGTGTGTTTTATAGTAAGAAGAAATAATAGGTAAAATTTTGAAAACAAATCTCTACATAGAAGTAATTATTAGTATAAATTAGCCATGATCTTTTTTATGCAGATAGGTTTCTCAAACATGTTTGTACATACAAAACAGCACATTTCAAAATTTTTTTTTTTTATGTTTTATTTATTTCTAGGAGAGAGAGAGAGAGACAGCGAGAGCAGGGGAGGGTCAGAGAGAGAGGGAGTCACAGACTGAAACAGGCTCCAGGCTCTGAGCTGGCAGTCAGCACAGAGCCCGACGCGGGGCCCGAACCCACGAACCGCGAGATCATGACCTAAGCGAAAGTCGGACGCTTAACCGACTAAGCCACTCAGGTGCCCCCAAAACAGCACATTTCATAAAGGAGATGTTGTAAAATGTTGGAGGAAAATATCTTCATTACTTTTTCACTTGGATTACAAATTTATTAATAAACAAGATATAACATTTATTTTGATACCCTTTTATGGTTATATGACTGCTATATATATCTTCTAAATGCTCAATTAATAATATTTATTATAATAAAGAACAGAGATATTTAGTAAACAGTATGTCTTTTTGTTTCTCACTTCTAGCTCCCGTACTGTAGTATATATATATACATATACTATATCAATATATCAATATATGGTTACCAACTTGGTGACAATTATTATCGATTTTGAATTTTAGTGTGTGGAACAAATTGTTGATCACACAATTAATTAAGTTACCAATGCAGCAATATAATTTAGCTATTAGGCTGATTAAAATACTTTACCAACTTTTATTCAGGCTTCAGTTATTTTAGTCATATATGACAAAATTAGAAACTGTGAAGTTTCATTTCTGTTAGCTTTGCTAGAATGTTCTGTCTTTCAAAGTTTCTATTCCTTGTTCTATCCATATGACTTCCCAGAAAACTTGTTGCAAGTCTCTTTTGACAAAAGACATATTTTGCTCTGGCAATTTTGTTGTATCAAAAGATAGTTACCTGTTCAAGCATTGAAACTTGTTGAATTCTGAATATATATGGAGCAGTTTTTGGTTTCCTCACTTTTCATGGCTTAAATGTAATTACATAAGATTTTCTGACAGCTGTATAGCACCCCAAAAAGGAGCTACTTTGTGTAACTATTGCTTCAATATCTCCTTCCTTAGTTAAAAGTTCTCTAGAAGCTATGCTAATATCCACTTGAATCATATATGAAATTTTCAGAAATCAGGCACAACAAGACATCTGTAACACAAGAACATGAATGCTTGACAGGATTTGATATTCAATTGGTACGTATTGCTCTAATATGGATATTGCACAGTTGGAATCAGGCAACTGCTTGGCAGCCATACAGCTTGGTCAGAATTGCTAATAGCATTCAATAAGTGAATGCACGCAGAAAGCAACCTCTTATATTTTCTTCAATCATTTTCTTGCTGATGAATTCTAATGTATCCCATACCAATCTATTACTAAACTAAAAACTATAATTACCAAATTCTTTCTTCGAAATGTAAAACTTCAAAAATTTGAGCATTCACTTATTCATACTTAAACAATTTTTATTGAATTACAAATAAACATAATGTCCAATATCAGTCTTTACAGTTATTATGGGTAGGTACTTAATAACATTATTTTAAGACATATTTATTCTGAAATTATGGTTATAACACAGCTACACTTGGCCAATGAGGTAAGGATAGAAAGTTTTGCCTGTAGGAAAGATACATAAAATTAGAAATAATAGAAATAAAATTGAGAAATGACAAATAAAAATTGTAGCTAAGTTTTCTTTGTCTCACCAGGAAAATTTTATTCTAACAATTAAACTCTGTATCCAATAGTGTCTGTCCTATTTGAATAAATTAAAGTCATAGTCATCTGATATAAAAATAAAATAGCAATAATAACAATACTAAAAACTCATGATTATCTACAAATAGTCAATCCATAAATGTTGGCATTTAAATCCAGCTGGATAAAGATGATGGTCTTATTTTCTCAGGGAACTCAGTCCAGCTTGCATTATTCCCCTAGTAGGCATGATAACTATGTTAAGATTAATCCACTGACAAATGTGTTATAAAAGAACTAGCAACATGAATGACAGAATATCTTAGAAAAAAACCACTAAAAGATGTACTAATGTTAGAACAAATATTCAGCTATTTAAACATTTTTTATAGTTTTTATTTATTTTTGAGACAGAGAGAGAGAGAGAGCGAGAGAGCGAGAGCGAGCATGAATGGGGGAGAACCAGAGAGAGAGGGAGACACAGAATCTGAAACAGGCTCCAGGCTCTAAGCTGTCAGCACAGAACCCGATGCGGGGCTTGAACCCACGAACTGTGAGGTCATAACCTGAGCCGAAGTCAGACACTTGACTGAGTCACCCAGGTGCCCTGCTCAATAATAAAAGGCAGGTGGCAAAAGAAAACTGCCAGTCAACTTGATGATAGGTCAGTAGAAATTATCTAAAAAGAGAAATAAAAAGGACTACAAGGAGCCAACATGGCAGAGAAGTAGGGTGGTCTATACTTCCCGCGACTCTCAAACAAAGTAGGGCTGACGCCAATGGACTCTGAACCCTAAGAGTCTGGGAGGAAAAGAGACGGAGTCTACCAGGAGGAAAACAGGAAAACCAGATGGCCCCAGAGGTGCATAATTGCAAACTGAGGGAGTTAATCGAGCTCCATCAGCACAGAAGGTAGGAATCCCCTTCTGCAGAGAGAAAAAGGGAAAAAGAAAGAAAGGCTAGGGATATATAGGACTGTATCTGGACAAGAGGAAAACCTTGGGCAGGGATGGAAAGGGATCCCATCATCCCATCTTTAACTGCAGGGCTTTTGGAGAGGGATACCATCTATAACTGCAAGACTTTTTTTTGGACTGGGGCCAGCTGCACTGTTCACACTCCTGGGGAAGAGAGGAGTCATCACTGGGTTCGGTGGTACAGCAGGGGTGCAGGCGGTGACAGGAGAATCCGGATCCCTGCCCTTAAGTGCTGCAGCACAGCCACGTGATTACATTTTGGACAGCATCATTAACAGGCACAGAGTGGGACCTTAAAATGCACTTAAGCATGGGACATAAGAGATGACAGAGCAGGACAGCATGCCTCTTCTGCACCCGTGACTCAGTGAGGACAGATCCCAAAGGAGTGATTTGGGACACTCGGTCCGTGAAGGGACTGGTGGGTCGCCATATGTCTCCCCACAGTCATGAAGCCGAGGCCTCAGGGATCGGTCCTCAGGGCCCACAGTGGAGGCAGGACCCACCTACACCAAACCACTCCATTCTGCACTGGGTAGCTGCTTATCTACTAGAGCTGGATAGACGCTATGGAACTAGCACTGTGGCATTGCCTGGATTAACTCTAGGCCTACTTAAAGGAAGACACAAAAACACACCTTGTGTAGAGGCCAAAACATTACTACGAGTGAGGAAATAAAATAACCAAAGTCACAACAACAAAGAGCAAATAACACTCTCCAAAAATCACCTCCTGAATGGACAGGCCCTGAACAGTGTATGAACCCCTTTTAACATAGCAGTATGCACAGGTGCAGAGAACATAAGAAGCTTTTATAACTTACAAGGAACAGAAAACTAGGCAAAATGTTGAAACGGAAGAATTTTCCTCAAAAGAAATTCCAGGAAGAAGTGACAGCTAAAGAATTGATCAAAACAAATACAAACAACATAACTGAACAAGAATATACAACAATAGTCATAAAATTAATCGCTGGGCTTGAAAAAAAACATAGAAGACAGCCGAGACTCCATTGCTGTAGACATCAAGGATTTTCAAAGTAATCATGATGCATTAAAAAATGCTATAAATGAGGTGCAAAATAAGATGGAGGCGGCCACAGCGCAGATTGAAGAGGGAGAGGAGAGAATAGGTGAATTAGAAGATAAAATTATGCAAAAAGAGAAAGCCGAGAAAAACTGAGATAAATTGATCCAGGAGCACTAAAGGAGAATTCGAGAACTGAGTGATGCAATCAAACAGAACAATATCCATATAATAGGAATTCCAGACGAAGAAGAGAACAAAAAAAAAAAAAAAAAAAGGAGGTGTGTGTGTGGCTGAAGGGATATTTGAACAAACCATAGCTGAGAACTACCCCAACCTGGAGAAGGAAACAGACATTGAGATCCAAGAGGCACAGAGAACTCCCTTCAAAAGTAACTTGAGTCGATCTCCTACACGACATATCATAGTGAAACTGGCAAAATACATGGATACAGAGAGAATTCTGAAAGTAGCTAGGAATAAACGGGCCTAACATACAAAGATAGACACATAAGGGTAGTAGCAGACCTATCTACTGAAACCTGGCAGGCTAGAAAGGAATGGTAGGAAATCTTCAATGTGATGAACAGGAAAAATATGCAGCCAAGAATTCTTTACCTAGCAAGCCTATCACTCAGAATAGAAAGACAGATGAAGGTCTCCCCAAAGAAACAAAAACTGAAGGAATTAATCACCATTAAACCAGCCCTACAAGAAATCCAAAGGGGAACCGTATGAGCGAAATATTGCAAGGACCACAAAGTAACAGAAACATCACTAAAAGCATGAATCCTACAGAGAACACAATGACTCTGAATCCATATTTTTCAATAATAACACTGAATGTAAATGGACTAAATGCTACAATCAAAATACATGGGGTATTAGAATGGATCAGAAACCAAAATCCATCTATTTGCTGTCTACAAGAGACCTGAGGATACCTTCAGATTGAAAGTGAGGGGATGGAGAAATATCTATCATGCTACTGGAAGTCAAAAGAAAGCTGGAGTAGCAATACTTATATCAGAGAAGCTAGACATTATACACTGATTACAGGGTCTATCCATTGGGAAGAGCTAACAATTATATATGTACCAAATTCGAGAGGACACAAATATATAAAAAATTTAATCACAAATATAACCGATCTCATTGATAAGATTGTGCTTATTGAAGGATACTTTAACACTATACTTAAAGCAATGGATAGTCCAGTTAGACAGAGAATAACTAAAGAATCAATGGCACTAAATGACATATTGGACCCAATGGACTTCAGAGATATATTTAGAACTCTTCATTCCAAAGAAATAAAATTCACTTTCTCCTTGAGTGCACATGGTACATTCTCCAAGATAGATCACATACTGGGTGACAAAACAGCCCTCAATAATACAAAATAATTGAGATCATACCATTCACCCTTTCAGATCACAATGCTATGAAATGTGAAATCAACCACAGTCTGGAAAACTTCCAAAAGCATTGAGGCTTAAGAACATCCTACTAAAGAACGAAGGGATCAACCAGGAAATTGGAGAAGAAATTTAAAAATATATGGAAACATTGGATACTCTTTCCTGCTTTGTCAAAGCTTAGCTGGCTGTACACTTTTGGGTCCAAATCTGAGTTCTCTATTCTATTCCATTTGTCTATGTGTCTGTTTTTTGCCAATACCACACTGTCTTGATGATTACAGCTTTGTAGTAGAGGCTAAAGTCTGGGATGGTGATGCTTCCCGTTTTGGTTTTTCTTCTTCAGTATTACTTTGCCTATTCGGGATCTTTTGTGGTTTCATACACATTTTAGGATAGTTTGTTCTAGTTTTGAGAAGAATGCTGGTGCAATTTTGATTGGGATTGCATTGAATATGTAGATTGCTTTGGGTAGTAATGATATTTGAACTATATTTATTCTTCCAATCCATGAGCATGGAATGTTTTTCCATTTCTATGTGTCTTCTTCAATTTCCTTCATAAGTTTTCAATATTTTCATCATACACATCTCCCATATCTTTGGTTAGGTTTATTCCTAGGTATTTTATGGGATTTGGTGCAATTGTCAATGGGATCAGTTCCTTGATTTCTCTTTCC